>NW_026601522.1:15000-37500 GCF_029448725.1 Salvelinus fontinalis
ATCAGTGACTGACTGGAGGAAACAGTTCTCCTTCTATAATCAGTGACTGACTGGAGGAAACAGTTCTCCTTCTATAATCAGTGACTGACTGACTGGAGGAAACAGTTCTCCTTCTATAATCAGTGACTGACTGGAGGAAACAGTTCTCCTTCTATAATCAGTGACTGACTGGAGGAAACAGTTCTCCTTCTATAATCAGTGACTGACTGGAGGAAACAGTTCTCCTTCTATAATCAGTGACTGACTGGAGGAAACAGTTCTCCTTCTATAATCAGTGACTGACTGGAGGAAACAGTTCTCCTTCTATAATCAGTGACTGACTGGAGGAAACAGTTCTCCTTCTATAATCAGTGACTGACTGGAGGAAACAGTTATCCTTCTATAATCAGTGACTGACTGGAGGAAACAGTTATCCTTCTCTCAGAACTGACTGACTGGAGGAAACAGTTTTCCTTCTATAATCAGTGACTGATTGGAGGAAACAGTTCTCCTTCTATAATTAGTGACTGACTGGAGGAAACAGTTCTCCTTCTATAATCAGTGACTGACTGGAGGAAACAGTTCTCCTTCTATAATCAGTGACTGACTGGAGGAAACAGTTCTCCTTCTATAATCAGTGACTGACTGGAGGAAACAGTTCTCCTTCTATAATCAGTGACTGACTGGAGGAAACAGTTCTCCTTCTATAATCAGTGACTGACTGGAGGAAACAGTTCTCCTTCTAGAATCGGTGACTGACTGGAGGAAACAGTTCTCCTTCTATAATC
Organism: Salvelinus fontinalis; assembly: GCF_029448725.1. NCBI lineage: Eukaryota > Metazoa > Chordata > Actinopteri > Salmoniformes > Salmonidae > Salvelinus > Salvelinus fontinalis. The sequence continues at coordinate 15,768 of NW_026601522.1, forward strand.
AGTGACTGACTGGAGGAAACAGTTCTCCTTCTATAATCAGTGACTGACTGGAGGAAACAGTTCTCCTTCTATAATCAGTGACTGACTGGAGGAAACAGTTCTCCTTCTATAATCAGTGACTGACTGGAGGAAACAGTTCTCCTTCTATAATCAGTGACTGACTGACTGGAAGAAAGGCCCTATGTGGGTATCAGTTACATCAGCAGTATGATGACAAGTAATCCCCTTTGTGGTTGGACAGAAATAACTTGTATCTCTCTCTGTCAGTTGATCATTTAACCCTTCGTAAAGAGTTGATCAGATCCACCCCAATAAACATTTTGACAAACCATTTTGGATAACAACATTGATTGACAACATTGATAAAGTATTGCCATTCCATTGTTTTCTATTATTCTAAGATACAAATATTGTATTTCATTCAATCTATAAGACAAAGATAAAATAACATAAAGGTAAGATAACATGAAGATAAGGTTACATAAAGATAAGATTAAGATAACATAAATTAAGGTGAAGATGAGATTACATAACATGAAGAACATATTAGATTAGATAAAAGATAAGATAAGATAACATAAAGATAAAGGTGAAGATAAGACAACATAAAGATAAGACAACATGAAGATAAGATAACATGAAGATAAGATAACATAAAGATAAGATAAGATAACATAAAGAATAGATTAGATCAAGATAAGAGATATTCATTTTGGTAGAAATAGCTGAGTCTTACACAGCATCATACTTCCTGTGGGAAATTCAGAAAGTGTAGCAGCCACAGAGACACTTTTACCTTGGTAAGACAATTCACTGTGGTTTGGAAATAACTTTGCTGCTAGACACCTTCAATTTCTAGTAATGCTTACAGTGTGAAAACTCAGACTCTCTCCATATCCCAAATCTCACCATGTTAACTATATAGTTCACTACTTTTGGCAAGGGCCCATAGCATAGTGCACTATGTAGGGAATAGGTTGCCATTTGGCCAGGGCCCATAGGGTAGTGCACTATGTAGGGGATAGGTTGTAGGGGGCAATATTGTTGATGCAAATTTGCAATTTTTACAAGAACAACTTTCCTATATATCACACCAACTCAGCCCAGGTTACCTCCTATATATCACACCAACTCAGCCCATGTTACCTCCTATAAATCACACCAACTCAGCCCAGGTTACCTTCTATATATCACACCAACTCAGCCCAGGTTACCTCCTATATATCACACCAACTCAGCCCAGGTTACCTCCTATATATCACACCAACTCAGCCCATGTTACCTCCTATATATCACACCAAACTCAGCCCAGGTTACCTCCTATATATCACACTAACTCAGCCCAGGTTACCTCCTATGTATCACACCAACTCAGCCCAGGTTACCTCCTATATATCACACCAACTCAGCCCAGGTTACCTCCTATATATCACACCAACTCAGCCCAGGTTACCTCCTATATAACACACCAACTCAGCCCAGGTTACCTCCTATATAACACACCAACTCAGCCCAGGTTTCCTCCTATATATCACACCAACTCAGCCCAGGTTACCTCCTATATATCACACCAACTCAGCCCAGTTTACCTCCTATATATCACACCAACTCAGCCCAGGTTACCTCCTATATATCACACCAACTCAGCCCAGGTTACCTCCTATATATCACACCAACTAAGCCCAGGTTACCTCCTATATATCACACCAACTCAGCCCAGTTTACCTCCTATATATCACACCAACTCAGCCCAGGTTACCTCCTATATATTACACCAACTCAGCCCAGGTTACCTCCTATATATCACACCAACTCAGCCCAGGTTATCTCCTATATATCACACCAACTCAGCCCAGGTTACCTCCTATATATCACACCAACTCAGCCCAGGTTACCTCCTATATATCACACCAACTCAGCCCAGGTTTCCTCCTATATATCACACCAACTCAGCCCAGGTTTCCTCCTATATATCACACCAACTCAGCCCAGTTTACCTCCTATATATCACACCAACTCAGCCCAGGTTACCTCCTATATATCACACCAACTCAGCCCAGGTTACCTCCTATATATCACACCAACTCAGCCCAGGTTACCTCCTATATATCACACCAACTCAGCCCAGGTTACCTCCTATATATCACACCAACTCAGCCCAGGTAACCTCCTATATATCACACCAACTCAGCCCAGGTTACCTCCTATATATCACACCAACTCAGCCCAGGTTACCTCCTATATATCACACCAACTCAGCCCAGGTTACCTCCTATATATCACACCAACTCACCCCAGGTTACCTCCTATATATCACACCAACTCACCCCAGGTTGACTCGTATATATCACACCAACTCCAGGTTGAGTCCTATATATTTTTAAACATTTTGGTCATTTTGCAGACACTTATCCGACAGTAATGAATACATACATTTTTGTTATTTTCCCATACTGGTCCCCTGTGGGAGTCAAACCCACAGACCAGGGCCCATAGGGTAGTGCACTACTTTAGACCAGGTCCCATAGGGGTAGTGCACTACTTTAGACCAGGGCCTATAGGGGTAGTGCACTACTTTAGACAAGGGCCCATAGGGGTAGTGCACTACTTTAGACCAGAGCACATAGGGGTAGTGCACTACTTTAGACCAGGGCCCATAGGGTAGTGCACTACTTTAGACCAGGTCCCATAGGGGTAGTGCACTACTTTAGACCAGGTCCCATAGGGGTAGTGCACTACTTTAGACCAGGGCCCATAGGGGTAGTGTACTACTTTAGAACAGGACCCATAGGGGTAATGCACTACTTTAGACCAGGTCCCATAGGGGTAGTGCACTACTTTAGACCAGGGCCCATAGGGGTAGTGTACTACTTTAGAACAGGACCCATAGGGGTAGTGCACTACTTTAGAGCAGGGCCCATAGGGTAGTGCACTACTTTAGACAAGGGCCCATAGGGTAGTGCACTACTTTAGACCAGGGCCCATAGGGTAGTGCACTACTTTAGACAAGGGCCCATAGGGGTAGTGCTCTGCTTTAGACCAGGGCCCATAGGGGTAGTGCACTACTTTAGACCAGGGCCCATAGGGTAGTGCACTACTTTAATACAGGACCCATAGGGGTAGTGCACTACTTTAGATCACGGCCCATAGGGTAGTGCACCACTTTAGACGAGGGCCCATAGGGTAGTGCACTACTTTAGACCAGGGCCCATAGGGTAGTGCACTACTTTAGACCAGGGCCCATAGGGGTAGTGTACTACTTTAGAACAGGGCCCATAGGGGTAGTGCACTACTTTAGACCAGGGCCCATAGGGGTAGTGCACTACTTTAGACCATGGCCCATAGGGTAGTGCACTACTTTAGACCAGGGCCCATAGGGTAGTGCACTACTTTAGACCAGGGCCCATAGGGCAGTGCACTGCGTTAGACCAGGGCACATTGGGTAGTGCACTCCTTTAGACCAGGGCTCATAGGGATAGTGTACTACTTTAGAACAGGACCCATAGGGGTAGTGCACTACTTTAGACCAGGGCCCATAGGGTAGTGCACTACTTTAGAACAGGACCCATAGGGGTAGTGCACTACTTTAGACCAGGGCCCACAGGGTAGTGCACTACTTTAGACCAGGGCCCATAGGGTAGTACAATACTTTAGACCAGGGCCCATAGGGGTAGTGCACTACTTTAGAGCAGGGCCCATAGGGTAGTGCACTACTTTAGACCAGGGCCCACAGGGTAGTGCACTACTTTAGACCAGGGCCCATACGGCAGAGCACTATATAAGGATTAGGGTACAGCCTTTGAGTGAAAGCAGTGTGTGTACTGAGCGGAATAGTGAGCGGGGGAGAAAAGCTGAGTGTCTTTCTGTTCATCATGGTTGGAACCACAGCTGGTTACAAGTAGTTCCTACACCACATCATCAGCATTATCTATAAGACTAACCACAGCTGGTTACTAGTAGTTCCTACACCACATCATCAGCATTATCTATAGGACTAACCACAGCTGGTTACTTGTAGTTCCTACACAGCATCATCAGCATTATCTATAAGACTAACCACAGCTGGTTACTGGTAGTTCCTACACCACATCATCAGCATTATCTGTAAGACTAACCACAGCTGGTTACTAGTAGTTCCTACACCACATCATCAGCATTATCTATAGGATTAACCACAGCTGGTTACTAGTAGTTCCTACTCCACATCAGCAGCATTATCTATAGGACTAACCACAGCTGGTTACTAGTAATTCCTACTCCACATCAGCAGCATTATCTATAAGACTAACCACAGCTGGTTACTAGTAGTTCCTACTCCACATCATCAGCATTATCTATAAGACTAACCAAAGCTGGTTACTAGTAGTTCCTACTCCACATCAGCAGCATTATCTATAAGACTAACCACAGCTGGTTACTAGTAGTTCCTACACCACATCATCAGCATTATCTATAAGACTAACCACAGCTGGTTACTAGTAGTTCCTACTCCACATCAGCAGCATTATCTATAAGACTAACCACAGCTGGTTACTAGTAGTTCCTACACCACATCATCAGCATTACTGTTGTACAACTGAATGCATTCAACTGGTAGGTATTTAGACATGTCTCTGGGTAGTGGAGGTGGTAGGTATTTAGACATGTCTCTGGGTAGTGGAGGTGGTAGGTATTTAGACATGTCTCTGGGTAGTGGAGGTGGTAGGTATTTAGACATGTCTCTGGGTAGTGGAGGTGGTAGGTATTTAGACATGTCTCTGGGTAGTGGAGGTGGTAGGTATTTTGACATTCTCTGGGTAGTGGAGGTGGTAGGTATTTAGACATGTCTCTGGGTAGTGGAGGTGGTAGGTATTTAGACATGTCTCTGGGTAGTGGAGGTGGTAGGTATTAGACATGTCTCTGGGTAGTGGAGGTGGTAGGTATTTAGACATGTCTCTGGGTAGTGGAGGTGGTAGGTATTTAGACATGTCTCTGGGTAGTGGAGGTGGTAGGTATTTAGACATGTCTCTGGGTAGTGGAGGTGGTAGGTATTTAGACATGTCTCTGGGTAGTGGAAGTGATAGGTATTTAGACATGTCTCTGGGGAGTGGAGGTGGTAGGTATTTAGACATGTCTCTGGGTAGTGGAAGTGATAGGTATTTAGACATGTCTCTGGGTAGTGGAGGTGGTAGGTATTTAGACATGTCTCTGGGTAGTGGAGGTGGTAGGTATTTAGACATGTCTCTGGGTAGTGGAGGTGATAGGTATTTTGACATGTCTCTGGGTAGTGGAGGTGGTAGGTATTTAGACATGTCTCTGGGTAGTGGAGGTGGTAGGTATTTAGACATGTCTCTGGGTAGTGGAGGTGGTAGGTATTTAGACATGTCTCTGGGTAGTGGAGGTGGTAGGTATTTAGACATGTCTCTGGGTAGTGGAAGTGATAGGTATTTAGACATGTCTCTGGGTAGTGGAGGTGGTAGGTATTTAGACCTGTCTCTGGGTAGTGGAGGTGGTAGGTATTTAGACATGTCTCTGGGTAGTGGAGGTGGTAGGTATTTAGACATGTCTCTGGGTAGTGGAGGTGGTAGGTATTTAGACATGTCTCTGGGTAGTGGAAGTGATAGGTATTTAGACATGTCTCTGGGTAGTGGAGGTGGTAGGTATTTAGACATGTCTCTGGGTAGTGGAGGTGGTAGGTTTTTAGACATGTCTCTGGGTAGTGGAGGTGGTAGGTATTTAGACATGTCTCTGGGTAGTGGAGGTGATAGGTATTTTGACATGTCTCTGGGTAGTGGAGGTGGTAGGTATTTAGACATGTCTCTGGGTAGTGGAGGTGGTAGGTATTTAGACATGTCTCTGGGTAGTGGAGGTGGTAGGTATTTAGACATGTCTCTGGGTAGTGGAGGTGGTAGGTATTTAGACATGTCTCTGGGTAGTGGAAGTGATAGGTATTTAGACATGTCTCTGGGTAGTGGAGGTGGTAGGTATTTAGACATGTCTCTGGGTAGTGGAGGTGGTAGGTATTTAGACATGTCTCTGGGTAGTGGAGGTGGTAGGTATTTAGACATGTCTCTGGGTAGTGGAGGTGGTAGGTATTTAGACATGTCTCTGGGTAGTGGAAGTGATAGGTGTTTAGACATGTCTCTGGGTAGTGGAGGTGGTAGGTTTTTAGACATGTCTCTGGGTAGTGGAGGTGGTAGGTATTTAGACATGTCTCTGGGTAGTGGAGGTGGTAGGTATTTTGACATTCTCTGGGTAGTGGAGGTGGTAGGTATTTTGACATGTCTCTGGGTAGTGGAGGTGGTAGGTATTTAGACATGTCTCTGGGTAGTGGAGGTGGTAGGTATTTAGACATGTCTCTGGGTAGTGGAGGTGGTAGGTATTTGGACATGTCTCTGGGTAGTGGAGGTGGTAGGTATTTGGACATGTCTCTGGGTAGTGGAGGTGGTAGGTATTTAGACATGTCTCTGGGTAGTGGAGGTGGTAGGTATTTAGACATGTCTCTGGGTAGTGGAGGTGGTAGGTATTTAGACATGTCTCTGGGTAGTGGAGGTGATAGGTATTTAGACATGTCTCTGGGTAGTGGAGGTGGTAGGTATTTAGACATGTCTCTGGGTAGTGGAGGTGGTAGGTATCTAGACATGTCTCTGGGTAGTGGAGGTGGTAGGTATTTAGACATGTCTCTGGGTAGTGGAGGTGGTAGGTATTTAGACATGTCTCTGGGTAGTGGAGGTGGTAGGTATTTAGACATGTCTCTGGGTAGTGGAGGTGGTAGGTATGTAGACATGTCTCTGGTGGTTGAACCACAGCTTGTTACTGTTAGTGCTCACGTTCCATGATTGTCTATCTATTGCACAGGGTTACAAAATATGGTTACCATATACAGTACAATTCCCATATAATATACACAGTGTCGTAAAGTACTTATGTAGAAATACTTTAAAGTACTACTTAACTTCAGATTCAGTGTCCCCTCCGTGGACTGTTGAGCTAACGTAGGCTAATGTGATTAGCATGTTGTTGTATGAATCAAGAACATTTCCCAGGACATAGATAAATGGACAGAAAGCTTAAATTCTTGTTAATCTAACTGCACGGTCCAATTTACAGTAGCTATTACAGTGAACGAATGGCATGCTATTGTTTGAGGAGAGTGCACAGTTAGACTCAACCCGCTCCCCCACCCCCATAGTGGCCCTTCCAAAAAATCCCTTGAGAATGACCTGATCAGATGTAGCGGGGGGGGGGGGGGGGGGGGGGGGGTATTGAGGAAGAGTCACCCATTTAGGAGCAGAACACCTCTGATTTAAAAGAAACCTACCGAGAAGAGGAACCCACAAACCCCAAAACCTCTGTAACCTCTAACCATCATCGTTGTCTCCAGCGAACTCTGCTGCTGCACAGCTCTCTGTTTCACATATAAATAAACCCCAGAGAGACACCAGGCCACCATTACTGACTCGCATTGACACTCCATCTACAGACAGGTACAGTCAACAGAGACTCCACAGCTTAACTCTAAAAGGACTCCTTGAAAGACTTCTCAAAGACTTCAAAAGACTTCTCAAGGGCATATTTTGATATATTTTACGGGGCTTTTGTCCTGTGGATTGAAAGAAACGTGAGCCGCTGTAACCAGGATAATAATATGAATTCAGCCCTGGATCTTGTTGTGGTAGTATGTTTGGGATTCTGCTCTGTAGTGGTTCTGGGACGCATCATAGAGGAGGAGAGAGACATCAACACCCTGAAAGGCCCTTTGGTGAGTTACAATAGAAAGCCTTCAACCTGTTTAAACTGATTTCTCTGGCCCGTGGTCATGGATGTGTCCCAAACAGCACCCTATTCAGTATATAGTGCACTACTTTGGCCATATACCACAAACCCCTGAGGTGCCTTCTTGCTTTTATAATGGGGTTACCAATGCAAATTATAACCTTAAATAAGATATTGATATATACCATAGCTTTCAGCCAATCAGCATTCAGGGCTCGACCCGCCCGGTTCATAATATCTTATAATGCCTCATGCATGTGGTACTATGACAGTCCTGTCCTGTACTACTGAGAGGTTCCCTTCTCCTGGCCTTCAGCAGATGACAAACAAGAAACTTACAGTCAATTTACAGACGTCTTGGGATTTTATCACTTCTTCATCTGGGTCTCAAAGTTTCATGCAAATGTTCAAAGCCCCCCAAGGGTTAGATGTGGGCTATGATGTCCACAGTTACAGTAGTTCCCACCATCAGAGAGAACCATCGACTACTGCGAGGTCGCCTAATAGGGGGAGGAGATTGAAAGGTGGCCTGAGTAACATAATTTGATTGTGATGGCGAAATCAGTAAATTAAAGGGATGTATTTTCAAAATTCTAAATGTAGACATTTAGAAAAAGACAAGATCTATATGATAAGTTGTTCTTTAAACTTTGTTTGAGTCTGTGTGCTAAATGTCAAATGTACTCATTTTATTCAGAATCTGCTGGACACCAACTTGGTAGGCAAACCTGTCTTCTTAGAGCTCATGGGAGAGCTGGATGGAAAGTTTGAGGTAAATATCTCATATTCATTTCAGTTTTTCAACAAATGTTACTGAACTCAAAAAGTTCTGTACAAAGTTGGATTTTTCCGTTTTAAAGCCAACATTATTTGTAGATTCAACCTGCTAGCCCTGCTGTTGTATATTCTACCTGCTGGCCCTGCTTTTGTAGATTCAACCTGCTAGCCCTGCTATTGTAGATTCTACCTGCTGGCCCTGCTATTATAGATTCAACCTGCTCGCCCTGCTATTGTAGATTCAACCTGCTAGCCCTGCTATTGTAGATTCATCCTGCTGGCCCTGCTACTGTAGATGCAACCTGCTGGCCCTGCTATTATAGATTCTACCTGCTAGCCCTGCTACTGTAGATTCAACCTGGTAGCCCTACGATTATAGATTCAACCTGCTCACCCTGCTATTGTAGATTAAACCTGCTGGCCCTCCTATTGTAGATTCAACTTGCTAGCCCTGTCAACCTGCTGTCACATGTACTGAGGACGTACTCATTGTTATTGGTGTGCCTTTTCTCTCTCTCTCTCTCTCTCTCTCTCTCTCCTCTTTGGTGGTCTTCTCTCCATTAGAAGCATGAACAGTGGCTGCTCCTGAATGCCACTCTGGATGTGTACCTAAACATCTTCTCCAACATGCTGAAGGAGAACCATCCAGAGGAAGTCAAGCAGGGCCTCAGGAGACTCCGCGGGAAGGTGGAGGAGCTGAAGAGGAGATACTACCAGGACAGAGTGAAGATGAAGATACAGCATCTGAAGGACATTAAGGTCAACAGACTAAACTAAGTTATTCACTTATTCTGTTTACATCCAAAATGGCATCCTATTCCCTATATAGTGCACTACTTTTGACCAGAGCCCTATAGGCATTGGACATAGGGAATGTGGTACCATTTGTGATGAGTCAGGATTTAAAAAAAATTGTGTGTGAGATAGAGAGAGAGAGAGAGAGAGAGAGAGAGAGAGAGAGAGACAGAGAGACAGAGAGACAGAGAGAGAGAGAGAGAGAGAGAGAGAGAGAGAGAGAGAGAGAGAGAGAGAGAGAGAGAGAGAGAGAGAGAGAGAGAGAGAGAGAGAGAGATGTGAGTAAATGTGTGCTTGTGAGTCTCATAGTTTTAAAAGTCCATTGTTGTCTGATGCCGTCTTCCAAGTGTGGACACTCCACTGGTCAGGTCAAGATGATGACGTCTCTCTAAATGTATGTTGTCACTTCTGTTTAGACCAATGATGCTGTTGTCCAGAGGAAGGCTGTGAACGAGTTCAACGTGGTCTACCAGAGAGCTTCCCAGCTGGGGAAGAACCACCAACTGACTGATTGAAGACAGAGGAGACGACAGACTGTAATACATTAGGAAAGTGTGATGTCATTTCACTACCGGTATCCACTTCAAGCGCAAAACCTGCAGAAATAAAAACACAACCGAACACCTTCATTAAAGGCATCGGGTAGAAGTAAATGAATCCATATCATTTCATATATTACCTGAAATGGCCGTGTTTTCATGAATTGAATGATATGATCTTAAAGTGCAGTCAAAAACAGGACAAATGGACACCTGAAGAAAGGTAGAATCAGTCACTTTCCCAACGTAAACTTAACAACTGTCTCACAGCTTCCTCACCTACTGGTCACCATGCTTGTTCACGGTGCTATTTATTTAACTTAAACATTATTCAACATATTTATTTTAAATTTAAGTGCAAAGAGATAATGTTAGTATTTATAGTTTGTGAATATTTATCAACTTTGTATGAAGGGAATTTCCATTGGTCCTATAACAGTGGTAATGTTGTACTATTTAATATCATAGTTCACAATCAATGGATCAAATGTACTGTATTTATATCCTGGGAATAAATTCTCCTGAAAATATATCCTGTTACATGTCTTGAGTCTGGTTTTTAAAAATGTGTTTTTTATCCAGTTTCCAATTAGGATTCTATGTTACTGAAGTGCTGTTATTTCTTAATTGTCTTCGTGTTAATTAATGTGAGTCATTTTATTAATTCTGGGTCATTTTAATAATGGATGTAGAAGGCAACCAGTTTATTTCCTGATGTGAATGAAATTATGCTGAGTCACATTATTTCAGATTGTTGTTCTGGAGCTGTAAAGGTCAGATCATTCATTTGATTGTGTCCTGAGATGAGTGTGATGTAGGAACCTTTACTTCAGATCCCACATTTCCGTGTTGTCACCTGACGTGTATTGGGGTTGCGCGTCCGGTCTACACAGAAAGCCCAACTTGTTGTCCTTTCTGAGGTGACATAGATGACCTTCAATACTAGAGATGAACCATTTCTCTCTCATGGAAACTGACAAGCATCTGTTGAGTTCCAGTGTAAAGTTGATACATTCACCCACAAATGTCGTTGATGAGATGGATATACCACTGAGTCATGCTGCCTTGGCTTCTCTGGGTTGTATTTATATGTGGGAGCCTCCTTCTACAGAGTGCAGCTCTGAAGAGGCCAGTTGGAGGTTACAGGGGGGGAAATGTACTGATGATTGCAGAAGAGCATAATACTACATTCATTACAATTTGTGTCAAAGTGATACAACTGAAAACGCCGGGGTGCCACTACAAACTAGCAACTAACCTGAAGAAGCTAAAGTGGCTCATGAAAATAAACAATTTTCAATAGATAGTTAAATCAAACCACATTCTTTCAACATCAATATTTGTCTGAATGTGATGCCGCTGTCCCCCCTTTGAAAGAGCCTGGGTGTCAATGAAAGATAGCATCAGCATCTATTTGTACTAGCATCAGCAACTAGCAACTAGCATCTAGAAACACAGCAGTCTTCTGGAACTATGACAGTGAGATCATTCATTCGGTGTTGTCCCGGGGTTCTGGAACTATGACGGGGAGATCATTCATTCGGTGTTGTCCCGGGGTTCTGGAACTATGACAGTGAGATCATTCATTCGGTGTTGTCCCGGGGTTCTGGAACTATGACGGTGAGATCATTCATTCGGTGTTGTCCCAGGGTTCTGGAACTATGACGGGGAGATCATTCATTCGGTGTTGTCCCGGGGTTCTGGAACTATGACGGCGAGGTCATTCATTCGGTGTTGTCCCAGTGTTCTGGAACTATGACGGTGAGGTCATTCATACGGTGTTGTCCCGGGGTTCTGGAACTGTAAAGGTGAGGTCATTCATTCGGTGTTGTCCCGGGGTTCTGGAATTGTAAAGGTGAGATCATTCATTCGGTCGTGTCCCGGGGTTCTGGAATTGTAAAGGTGAGGTCATTCATTCGGTGTTGTCCAGGGGTTCTGGAACTGTAGAGGTGAGAGCATTCATTCGGTGTTGTCCCGGGGTTCTGGAACTGTAAAGGTGAGATCATTCATTCGGTGTTGTCCCGGGGTTCTGGAACTGTAAAGGTGAGGTCATTCATTCGGTGTTGTCCCGGGGTTCTGGATTTGTAAAGGTGAGGTCATTCATTCGGTGTTGTCCCGGGGTTCTGGAACTGTAAAGGTGAGATCATTCATTCGGTCTTGTCCCGGGGTTCTGGAACTGTAAAGGTGAGATCATTCATTCGGTGTTGTCCCGGGGTTCTGGAACTATGACGGTGAGGTCATTCATTCGGTGTTGTCCCGGGGTTCTGGAACTATGACGGTGAGGTCATTCATTCGGTGTTGTCCCGGGGTTCTGGAATTGTAAAGGTGAGATCATTCATTCGGTCTTGTCCCGGGGTTCTGGAATTGTAAAGGTGAGGTCATTCATTCGGTGTTGTCCCGGGGTTCTGGAACTGTAAAGGTGAGAGCATTCATTCGGTGTTGTCCCGGGGTTCTGGAACTGTAAAGGTGAGATCATTCATTCGGTGTTGTCCCGGGGTTCTGGAACTGTAAAGGTGAGGTCATTCATTCGGTGTTGTCCCGGGGTTCTGGATTTGTAAAGGTGAGGTCATTCATTCGGTGTTGTCCCGGGGTTCTGGAACTGTAAAGGTGAGATCATTCATTCGGTCTTGTCCCGGGGTTCTGGAACTGTAAAGGTGAGGTCATTCATTCGGTGTTGTCCCGGGGTTCTGGAATTGTAAAGGTGAGGTCATTAATTCGGTGTTGTCCCGGGGTTCTGGAATTGTAAAGGTGAGATCATTCATTCGGTCTTGTCCCGGGGTTCTGGAACTGTAAAGGTGAGGTCATTCATTCGGTGTTGTCCCGGGGTTCTGGAATTGTAAAGGTGAGGTCATTCATTCGGTCTTGTCCCGGGATTCTGGAACTGTAAAGGTGAGGTCATTCATTCGGTGTTGTCCCGGGGTTCTGGAATTGTAAAGGTGAGGTCATTCATTCGGTTTTGTCCCGGGGTTCTGGAACTATGACGGTGAGGTCATTCATTCAGTGTTGTCCCGGGGTTCTGGAACTATAAAGGTGAGATCATTCATTCGGTGTTGTCCCGGGGTTCTGGAATTGTAAAGGTGAGGTCATTCATTCGGTGTTGTCCCGGGGTTCTGGAACTGTAAAGGTGAGATCATTAATTCGGTCTTGTCCCGGGGTTCTGGAATTGTAAAGGTGAGGTCATTCATTCGGTGTTGTCCCGGGGTTCTGGAACTATGACGGTGAGGTCATTCATTCGGTGTTGTCCCGGGGTTCTGGAATTGTAAAGGTGAGATCATTCATTCGGTGTTGTCCCGGGGTTCTGGAACTATGACGGTGAGGTCATTCATTCGGTGTTGTCCCGGGGTTCTGGAACTATGACGGTGAGGTCATTCATTCGGTGTTGTCCCGGGGTTCTGGAATTGTAAAGGTGAGATCATTCATTCGGTCTTGTCCCGGGGTTCTGGAACTGTAAAGGTGAGGTCATTCATTCGGTGTTGTCCCGGGGTTCTGGAACTGTAAAGGTGAGGTCATTCATTCGGTCTTGTCCCGGGGTTCTGGAACTGTAAAGGTGAGGTCATTCATTCGGTGTTGTCCCGGGGTTCTGGAACTATGACGGTGAGATCATTCATTCGGTGGTGTCGCAGGATGGGTGTCTTGTAGGAACCTTTATTTCAGATCCCACCATTCCGTTTTGTCACCTGACGTGTTATGGGGTTGCGCGGCCGACCTACGCTGAAACCCCAACCTGTCATCCTTTCTGAGGTGACAGAGTGACACCCACAACCCTAACCATTTCTCTCTCATGGAAACTGACAAGCATCTATGCACTAGCAACTAGCAACTAGCCTGAATAAGCAAAAGTGGTTCATGAAATTAAACAATTTTCAATAGATAGTTAAATATAACCACATTCTATCAACATCAATATTTGTCTGAATGTAATGCCGCTGACCCCCCTTTGAAAAAGCCTGGGTGTCAATGAAAGATAGCATCAGCATCTATCTGTACTAGCATCAGCATCTACCTGTACTAGCATTAGGACTAACTAACTAACAACTAGCAACTATCATCTACTGTAGCAACACAGAAGTCAACAGACAGGGCTCTGTCCTCTATCAACACAGAAGTCAACAGACAGGGCTCTGTACTCTAGCAACACAGAAGTCAACAGACAGGGCTCTGTCCTCTATCAACACAGAAGTCAACAGACAGGGCTCTGTCCTCTAACAACACAGAAGTCAACAGACAGGGCTCTGTCCTCTAACAACACAGAAGTCAACAGACAGGGCTCTGTTCTCTAGCAACACAGAAGTCAACAGACAGGGCTCTGTTCTCTAGCAACACAGAAGTCAACAGACAGGGCTCTGTCCTCTAACAACACAGAAGTCAACAGACAGGGCTCTGTCCTCTATCAACACAGAAGTCAACTGACAGGGCTCTGTCCTCTAACAACACAGAAGTCAACAGACAGGGCTCTGTCCTCTATCAACACAGAAGTCAACAGACAGGGCTCTGTCTTCTATCAACACAGAAGTCAACAGACATGCATACCAACCTGAACTTAATTGCATCACCAAAGAACTTCCCCAGAATGTGTCAAAAGTCCCTGTTTCCTAGGGATTCCAACCCAAGACCCCATGCTCTGCTGCAAAGAAAGGGTGTTCAGTGGCCGTGTGTTGGTGTGTGATTTAAAGGAAACCTCGCTCAGTGAGAGAACCCACAACCTCACACCTCTATCGTTTCAACTCTCTTTCTGCCTCAACTATAAATACTTGTCTGTCTTAGCCTCAGCATCAGTCAGACAGACACAGAAGAACAAGACTTGGGTAGTGTCAGATACAAGGCGGTCTCGTTAAGTCAACTCAAGTCAAGGCCTTTGACTGAAGTTTCCGTACACCGATTGAGGACTATTGAGCTTTGAGGGATCTTCAGCGTGAGGTTGAGGACCATGGATGTGTTATCAAGGGCTGTGATGTGTTTCTGCTTGATGGGCTGGATGACTTTAGGATGGAGTAATGCTGCTCAGTACACATCAAATACCATGAAGAGCAACATAGACAAACTGAAAGGCCACTATGTAAGTATCATACACATTATTAACTGGGGAAACAGGGGTTTCTCCTGACAGACAGACAGACAGACAGACAGACAGACAGACAGACAGACAGACAGACAGACAGACGAACAGACAGACAGACAGACAGACAGACAGACAGACAGACGGACGAACAGACAGACAGACAGACAGACAGACAGACAGACGGACGAACAGACAGACAGACAGACAGACAGACATACAGACAGACAGACAGACAGACAGACAGACGGACGAACAGACACACAGACAGACAGACAGACAGACAGACAGACAGACACGACAGCTAATTGGCCTCTACTGGCTGTGTTTGCGTCAGCAAACTTTAGATTCCTGCTTCCTAATGGGAGACCAACAGTAGGACAGAACAGGGAGATCTCCTTCCTAATGGGAGACCAACAGTAGGACAGAACAGGGAGATCTCCTTCCTAATGGGAGGCCAACAGTAGGACAGAACAGGGAGATCTCCTTCCTAATGGGAGGCCAACAGTAGGACAGAACAGGGAGATCTCCTTCCTAATGGGAGGCCAACAGTAGGACAGAACAGGGAGATCTCCTTCCTAATGGGAGGCCAACAGTAGGACAGAACAGGGAGATCTCCTTCCTAATGGGAGGCCAACAGTAGGACAGAACAGGGAGATCTCCTTCCTAATGGGAGGCCAACAGTAGGACAGAACAGGGAGATCTCCTTCCTAATGGGAGGCCAACAGTAGGACAGAACAGGGAGATCTCCTTCCTAATGGGAGGCCAACAGTAGGACAGAACAGGGAGATCTCCTTCCTAATGGGAGACCAACAGTAGGACAGAACAGGGAGATCTCCTTCCTAATGGGAGGCCAACAGTAGGACAGAACAGGGAGATCTCCTTCCTAATGGGAGGCCAACAGTAGGACAGAACAGGGAGATCTCCTTCCTAATGGGAGACCAACAGTAGGACAGAACAGGGAGATCTCCTTCCTAATGGGAGGCCAACAGTAGGACAGAACAGGGAGATCTCCTTCCTAATGGGAGGCCAACAGTAGGACAGAACAGGGAGATCTCCTTCCTAATGGGAGGCCAACAGTAGGACAGAACAGGGAGAACATTGGATGTTGATGAGTTAGAGATCAAATGTTTGACTAAAACCAAGAGGAGTTCCACACTTCCTGCCCAAGCAGGAAAGACTTGTCAGTGAGATTGAAATGAAACAGAAAATGATGACATCATCATAACAGTGCATATCCAGGTAGGCCCATAGACACCTGGCTCAAACACTTCCATCTGAGGTGAGCTTTAGCTTAGATGTAGCTTGGAGTTTGCACTTTTGGGACTACTCTATTGTTGCCATTGTACCGGACAAACTAAATGATGTATTTTAAGTTATTTGACGTATTTAGCCCAGGTCTGACAGACACTATACTTGTGATTAGGGGTAGAAGAGCCCACTATACACAATAAACAGCACTAAGTTGAAGGAGAAAAGCAACACCACTGATTGTCATCATGTCTTGCTCTTTCAGACGATCTCCAAGGACCAGCTGTTCAACGGGAACCCTGTTTTCCCCAAGGACACGTTTGAGGTCAGATATATAGTTACACATTGTTATCCCCTTCAGGCTAACATCACCAATGTGGAACTACAGCTTACCCTTGGACTAGGCTGGACACAAAACTACCTTTCAAGATATTAAAAGTATTCTCCTTCCTTCCTTCCTTCCTTCCTTCCTTCCTTCCTTCCTTCCTTCCTTCCTTCCTTCCTTCCTTCCTTCCCTCCCTCCCTCCCTCCTTCCTTCCTTCCCTCCTTCCCTCCCTCCCTCCCTCCCTCCCTCCCTCAGGACAGTGAGCGGAGGGTGCTGATGAGTGTGGTTCTGGACGTGTATCTGAGTATCTTCAGCCAGATGCTGAACCAGACGGGGGACCAGGAAGTGAGGGACAGTCTGAATTATGTCAAGGGGAAAATTCAGCATCTCCAGAAACACTATTTCCTGGGGAGGATACCTGAGCTGAGGACACACCTGCAGAATCTGTGGGCCGTCAAGGTGAGCTTCCCTCCATGAAGCAGAACACAGATCTGGTGTCGTCTACTTTCACATGGTCATCGCTTCATATTTTAGCAGATGAAGCCACATAGCAATGACATGAACTTATTTTTGTTACAAATGAAATTAAGGATATGTCAATTAGAATGAAACATCCCATGGACTATGCAACATTTAAATCATCAGCTTTCTGGATTAATTATCCTCAAGCACTGTGCTACCATCATCATGACTGTAGTATAGTCTACTGTATAGACACCATCATCATGACTGTAGTATAGTCTACTGTATAGACACCATCATCATGACTGTAGTATAGTCTACTGTATAGACACCATCATCATGACTGTAGTATAGTCTACTGTATAAACACCATCATCATGACTGTAGTATAGTCTACTGTATAGACACCATCATCATGACTGTAGTATAGTCTACTGTATAGACACCATCATCATGACTGTAGTATAGTCTACTGTATAAACACCATCATCATGACTGTAGTATAGTCTACTGTATAGACACCATCATCATGACTGTATAAACACCATCATCATGACTGTAGTATAGTCTACTGTATAGACACCATCATCATGACTGTAGTATAGTCTACTGTATAGACACCATCATCATGACTGTAGTATAGTCTACTGTATAGACACCATCATCATGACTGTAGTATAGTCTACTGTATAGACACCATCATCATGACTGTAGTATAGTCTACTGTATAAACACCATCATCATGACTGTAGTATAGTCTACTGTATAGACACCATCATCATGACTGTAGTATAGTCTACTGTATAGACACCATCATCATGACTGTAGTATAGTCTACTGTATAAACACCATCATCATGACTGTAGTATAGTCTACTGTATAGACACCATCATCATGACTGTAGTATAGTCTACTGTATAGACACCATCATCATGACTGTAGTATAGTCTACTGTATAGACACCATCATCATGACTGTATAGACACCATCATCATGACTGTAGTATAGTCTACTGTATAGACACCATCATCATGACTGTAGTATAGTCTACTGTATAGACACCATCATCATGACTGTAGTATAGTCTACTGTATAGACACCATCATCATGACTGTAGTATAGTCTAGTGTATAAACACCATCATCATGACTGTAGTATAGTCTACTGTATAGACACCATCATCATGACTGTAGTATAGTCTACTGTATAGACACCATCATCATGACTGTAGTATAGTCTACTGTATAGACACCATCATCATGACTGTAGTATAGTCTACTGTATAGACACCATCATCATGACTGTAGTATAGTCTACTGTATAAACACCATCATCATGACTGTAGTATAGTCTACTGTATAGACACCATCATCATGACTGTAGTATAGTCTACTGTATAAACACCATCATCATGACTGTAGTATAGTCTACTGTATAAACACCATCATCATGACTGTAGTATAGTCTACTGTATAGACACCATCATCATGACTGTAGTATAATCTACTGTATAGACACCATCATCATGACTGTAGTATAGTCTACTGTATAGACACCATCATCATGACTGTAGTATAGTCTACTGTATAGACACCATCATCATGACTGTATAGACACCATCATCATGACTGTAGTATAGTCTACTGTATAGACACCATCATCATGACTGTAGTATAGTCTACTGTATAGACACCATCATCATGACTGTAGTATAGTCTACTGTATAGACACCATCATCATGACTGTAGTATAGTCTACTGTATAAACACCATCATCATGACTGTAGTATAGTCTACTGTATAGACACCATCATCATGACTGTATAGACACCATCATCATGACTGTAGTATAGTCTACTGTATAGACACCATCATCATGACTGTAGTATAGTCTACTGTATAAACACCATCATCATGACTGTAGTATAGTCTACTGTATAAACACCATCATCATGACTGTAGTATAGTCTACTGTATAAACACCATCATCATGACTGTAGTATAGTCTACTGTATAAACACCATCATCATGACTGTAGTATAGTCTACTGTATAGACACCATCATCATGACTGTAGTATAGTCTACTGTATAAACACCATCATCATGACTGTAGTATAGTCTACTGTATAGACACCATCATCATGACTGTAGTATAGTCTACTGTATAGACACCATCATCATGACTGTAGTATAGTCTACTGTATAGACACCATCATCATGACTGTATAGACACCATCATCATGACTGTAGTATAGTCTACTGTATAGACACCATCATCATGACTGTATAAACACCATCATCATGACTGTAGTATAGTCTACTGTATAGACACCATCATCATGACTGTAGTATAGTCTACTGTATAGACACCATCATCATGACTGTAGTATAGTCTACTGTATAGACACCATCATCATGACTGTAGTATAGTCTACTGTATAGACACCATCATCATGACTGTAGTATAGTCTACTGTATAGACACCATCATCATGACTGTAGTATAGTCTACTGTATAGACACCATCATCATGACTGTAGTATAGTCTACTGTATAGACACCATCATCATGACTGTAGTATAGTCTACTGTATAAACACCATCATCATGACTGTAGTATAGTCTACTGTATAGACACCATCATCATGACTGTAGTATAGTCTACTGTATAAACACCATCATCATGACTGTAGTATAGTCTACTGTATAGACACCATCATCATGACTGTAGTATAGTCTACTGTATAGACACCATCATCATGACTGTATAGACACCATCATCATGACTGTAGTATAGTCTACTGTATAGACACCATCATCATGACTGTATAAACACCATCATCATGACTGTAGTATAGTCTACTGTATAGACACCATCATCATGACTGTAGTATAGTCTACTGTATAGACACCATCATCATGACTGTAGTATAGTCTACTGTATAGACACCATCATCATGACTGTAGTATAGTCTACTGTATAGACACCATCATCATGACTGTAGTATAGTCTACTGTATAGACACCATCATCATGACTGTAGTATAGTCTACTGTATAGACACCATCATCATGACTGTAGTATAGTCTACTGTATAGACACCATCATCATGACTGTAGTATAGTCTACTGTATAAACACCATCATCATGACTGTAGTATAGTCTACTGTATAGACACCATCATCATGACTGTAGTATAGTCTACTGTATAGACACCATCCTCATGACACCTGATGAACTGATAACCTGATAGTTAAAGCTTGTATCTTCTATCTCAGACCAGTGATACCTGATGAACTGATAACCTGATAGTTAATGCTTGTATCTTCTATCTCAGACCAGTGACCCCACAGTCCAGGGGAAGGCTCTGTCCCAGTTCATTACCATCTACGAGAAAGCCTCCAAACTGGCCCTGAAGTTCCATCTGAAGAAGGACAATCGCAGGAAGAGACGGCAAGCCCAGAGGCTCAAATCAAGCATCATGTAGATGACCAACCGTGTCTAGTGTGAAGGCTAGGTGTAGGGGGAAGTTACCCCTAGATACTGATCCTGGGTCAGTTTATAATTTCCCCCTCTAACGGTGAAGGTTAGGTGTAGGGGGAAGTTACCCCTAGATACTGATCCTGGGTCAGTTTATCATTTCCCCCTCTAACGGTGAAGGTTAGGTGTAGGGGGAAGTTACCCCTAGATACTGATCCTGGGTCAGTTTATAATTTCCCCCTCTAACGGCGGTTAGGATTGGGGGAGGGGCAGCTGATCCTAGATCTGTACCTCGGGGAAACTTCCCCCCGGAGACACAATGGAGATACATTTTGAAGTTACATATTTCCTTGATACAAAACTCTATTTATTTTGTTAAGTTATTTCATCTATTATTAATTTATTTAATCTATTATTACGTTATTTCATCTATTATTAAATTACTTATCATTGTCAAAAGAGTATTTATTTTTCATGAATCAAAAGGAATCTATTTTGTTAATTAATATTTATTATTTATTATATAGAAAATGCTTTTCTCTTGGAATATAAAGAGTTATTTCTTGCAGTTGAAGATCTGTAAGTTCTATGAGTGAATAAAGTGACATTAAGAAAACAATTCTGATGGCTGATGTGACCTATCCACACACACACACACACGCACGCACACACACACGCACGCAAACACACGCACACACACACGCACACACACAGGCACGCACACACACACACACGCACACACGCACACACACACACTCACGCACGCACGCACGTACGCACACTCACACACGCTCACGCACACACACTCACGCACGCACGCACTCACTCACGCACACACACACACACACTCACGCACGCATTCACTCACGCACACACACACACGCACGCACGCACGCACGCACCCACACTCACACGCACTCACTCACGCACTCACACACTCACGCAGTTTTATTTCCCTGATGTGAATTGAATTGTGCTCAGTCACATTATTTCCGATTGCGGTTCTGGAACTGTAAAGGTGAGGTCATTCATTCGATGTTGTCCCGGGGTTCTGGAACTATGACGGTGAGATCATTAATTCGGTGTTGTCCCGGGGTTCTGGAACTATGACGGTGAGATCATTAATTCGGTGTTGTCCCGGGGTTCTGGAACTGTAAAGACGAGGTCATTCATTCGGTGGTGTCGCAGGATGACTGTGTTATAGGAACCTTTATTTTAGATCCCACCATTCCGTTTTGTCACCTGACGTGTTATGGGGTTGCGCGGCCGACCTACGCTGAAACCCCAACCTGTCA
>NW_026601522.1:40000-46923 GCF_029448725.1 Salvelinus fontinalis
CATGCAGAATTCTGCAAAAATATCCTCCGTGTACAACGTAGAACACCAAATAATGCATGCAGAGCAGAATTAGGTCGATACCCACTAATTATCAAAATCCAGAAAAGAGCCGTTAAATTCTACAACCACCTAAAAGGAAGCGATTCCCAAACCTTCCATAACAAAGCCATCACCTACAGAGAGATGAACCTGGAGAAGAGTCCCCTAAGCAAGCTGGTCCTAGGGCTCTGTTCACAAACACAAACACACCCCACAGAGCCCCAGGACAACAGCACAATTAGACCCAACCAAATCATGAGAAAACAAAAAGATAATTACTTGACACATTGGAAAGAATTAACAAAAAAACAGAGCAAACTAGAATGCTATTTGGCCCTAAACAGAGAGTATACAGTGGCAGAATACCTGACCACTGTGACTGACCCAAACTTAAGGAAAGCTTTGACTATGTACAGACTCAGTGAGCATAGCCTTGCTATTGAGAAAGGCCGCCGTAGGCAGACATGGCTCTCAAGAGAAGACAGGCTATGTGCTCACTGCCCACAAAATGAGGTGGAAACTGAGCTGCACTTCCTAACCTCCTGCCCAATGTATGACCATATTGGAGAGACATATTTCCCTCAGATTACACAGATCCACAAAGAATTCGAAAACAAATCCAATTTTGATAAACTCCCATATCTACTGGGTGAAATTCCACAGTGTGCCATCACAGCAGCAAGATTTGTGACCTGTTGCCACCAGAAAAGGTCAACCAGTGAAGAACAAACACCATTGTAAATACAACCCATATTTATGTTTATTTATTTTAACTTGTGTGCTTTAACCATTTCTACATTGTTACAACACTGCATATATATAATATGACATTTGTAATGTCTTTATTGTTTTGAAACTTCTGTATGTGTAATGTTTACTGTTCATTTTTATTGTTTATTTGACTTTTGTATATTATCTACCTCACTTGCTTTGGCAATGTTAACACATGTTTCCCATGCCAATAAAGCCCCTTGAATTGAATTGAATTGAATTGAGAGTAAGAGAGAGAGACAGAGAGAGAGAGACAGCGAGAGAGAGAGACATTCTCCACTGCTCTGTTTTCTGTGCCTCTGTAATGCCAGCAGACACAATGAATGAACTTTGGCCTAGATAGCAATAAATACCAAGAAAAAGTAGATTTTCTTTCCCCATTCATAATAAATAAAGTGGTAAAATATGAACGATATATAAACTATAGTTGATGATAATAAAATAGATAGGATATAGCTGGTTTACAGTCAATGCAAATCCTGCTCTGAATGAATGACGTTTTCTTGGGAATATTGATGAATATTCTTTAAATATTGAAACGTCTATGTGCATTTTACATCATATGTATGTACACTATATATACAAAAGTATGTGGACATCTTTTCAAATTAGTGGATTCGGCTATTTCAGCCACACCAGTTGCTGACAGGTGTATAAAATCTAGCACACAGCCATGTGATCTCCATTGACAAACATTTGTAGTAGAATGGCCTTACTGAAGAGCTCAGTGACTTTCAACATGGCACCATCATAGGATGTCAACTTTCCAACAAGTCAGTTCGTCAAATGACTGTCCTGCAAGAGCTGCCCCGGTCAACTGGAAGTGCTGTTGTAGTGAAGTGGAAACGTCTAGGAGCAACAACGGCTAAGCCGCAAAGTGGTAGGCCACACAAGCCCACAGAACAGGACCACCAAGTGCTGAGATGCAACACTCACTACCGAGTTCCAAACTGCTTCTGGGAGCAACGTCAGCACAATAACTTTTTGTCGGGAGCTTCATGAAATGGGTTTCCATGGCCAACCAGCCGCAAACAAGCATAAGATCACCATGCGCAATGCCAAGCGTCGGCTGGAGTGGTGTAAAGCTCGACCACCAGTGGAAACACGTTCTCTGGAGTGATGAATCATGCTTCACCATCTGGCAGTCTGACGGACGAATTTGAGTTTGGCGGATGCCAGGAGAACGCTACCGGTCTGAATGCATAGTGCCAACTGTAAAGTTTGGTGGAGGAGGGATAATGGTCTGGGCTTGTTTTTCATGGTTCGGGCCCCTTGTGAAGGGAAATATTAACGCTACAATGACAGTCTAGACGATTCTGTGCTTTCCTGTTTCAGCAAGACAATGCCTCCGTGCACAAAGCGAGCTCCATACAGAAATGGTTTTGTGTCGAGATTGGTGTGGAAGAACTCGACTGGCCTGCACAGAGCCCTGACCTCAACCCCCTCGAATACCTTTGGGATGAATTGGAACGCCGACTGCGAGCCAGGCCTAATTGGCCCAACATCAGTGCTTGATCTCACTAATGCTCTTGTGGCTGAATGGAAGAAAGTCCCTGCAGCAATGTTTCAACATCTAGTGGAAAGCCTTCCCAGAAGAGTTATAGCAGCAACTCCATATTAATGCCCATGATTTTGGAATGAGATGTTGGACGAGCAGGTGCCCACGTACTGGGGCGGCAGCGTAGCCTAGTGGTTAGAGCGTTGGACTAGTAACCGAAAGGTTGCAAGATCGAATCCCCGAGCTGACAAGGTACAACAAGGCAGTTAACCCACTGTTCCTAGGCCATCATTGAAAATAAGAATTTGTTCTTAACTGACTTTAAATAAACTGACTTTAAATAAATAAAATAAAGTTAAATTAACATACTGTTGGTCATGTAATCTACATGTATTGATAATATCTAATGACTACGTCTTCAGCTGTCTCTCAAACCTATTCAATCACTGACGAAAGAGACACACGCTGTTTACCTACAGAAACGAGGGAAATGGCTCACTATGGGCCCTGGTCTAAAGTAGTGCACTACCCCTATGGGCCCTGGTCTAAAGTAGTGCACTACCCCTATGGGCCCTGGTCTAAAGTAGTGCACTACCCCTATGGGCTCTGGTCTAAAGTAGACAACTACCCCTATGGGCTCTGGTCTAAAGTAGTGCACTACACCTATGGGCCCTAGTCTAAAGTAGTGCACTACCCCTATGGGCCCTGGTCTAAAGTAGTGCACTACCCCTATGGGCCCTGGTCTAAAGTAGTGCACTACCCGTATGGACCCTGGTCTAAAGTAGTGCACTACCCTATGGGCCCTGGTCTAAAGTAGTGCAGTACCCTATGGGCCCTAGTCTAAAGTAGTGCACTACCCTATGGGTCCTGGTCTAAAGTAGTGCACTACCCTATGGGCCCTAGTCTAAAGTAGTGCACTACCCTATGGGTCCTGGTCTAAAGGAGTGCACTAGCCTATGGGTCCTGGTCTAAAGTAGTGCACTACCCTATGGGTCCTGGTCTAAAGTAGTGCACTACCCCTATGGGTCCTGGTCTAAAGTAGTGCACTACACCTATGGGCCCTAGTCTAAAGTAGTGCACTACCCCTATGGGCTCTGGTCTAAAGTAGTGCACTACCCCCATAGGGCTCTGGTCTAAAGTAGTGCACTACCCCTATGGGTCCTGGTCTAAAGTAGTGCACTACCCTATGGGTCCTGGTCTAAAGTAGTGCACTACCCCTATGGGCCCTGGTCTAAAGTAGTGCACTACCCTATGGGTCCTGGTCTAAAGTAGTGCACTACACCTACGGGCCCTGATCTAAAGTAGTGCACTACCCCTATGGGTCCTGGTCTAAAGTAGTGCACTACCCCTATGGGTCCTGGTCTAAAGTAGTGCACTACCCCTATGGGTCCTGGTCTAAAGTAGTGCACTACGTAGGGAATAGGGTGCCATTTGGGAGGCAGCCCTACAATGATGAAAGAGAACTATGCCTACAGAGACCAACAGATTAAATATATCAGTTATTGCATTACCTCATAAGAGTGTTAGTTTGGTGTTAGTTTCAGTATTACATCAGCACATGCATCATTTACTACAAAACCAGTTAGAGGAAACACCACAGTTTCATTAGTTGATCAGCCAGAACCACTAATCACGAACCGCCCGTCATGCCTCTGGTCAACAGTAGTGTTCTATGTAGGGGAATAGTGTGCCGTTTGGGACGTAACAAAGCTCTTCACCTGTTCATTCTAAGATGACTTCAACCCAGACGTCCCCCTCACCACATACCTTCTCCTGATTCTCCTCCTCTTCCCCCTCATCATACCCACATCACCAAAGAACTTCCCCAGAACGTGTCATAACTACCTGTTTCCTAGGGATTCCAACCCAAGACCCCATGCTCTGCTGCAAAGAAAGGTGTTACTGAGCGGCCGTGTGTTGGTGTGTGATTTAAAGGAAACTTCGCTCAGTCAGAGAACCCACAACCTCACACCTCTATCGTTTCTGCCTCTGCCTCAACTATATAAATACCTGCCTGTCTTAGCCTCAGCATCAGTCAGACAGACACAGAAGAACAAGACTTGGGTAGTGTCAGATACAAGGCGGTCTCGTTAAGTCAACTCAAGTCAAGGCCTTTGACTGAAGTTTCCGTACACCGATTGAGGACTATTGAGCTTTGAAGGATCTTCAGCGTGAGGTTGAGGACCATGGATGTGTTATCAAGGGCTGTGATGTGTTTCTGCTTGATGGGCTGGATGACTTTAGGATGGAGTAATGCTGCTCAGTACACATCAAATACCATGAAGAGCAACATAGACAAACTGACAGGCCACTATGTAAGTATCATACACATTATTAACTGGGGAAACAGGGGTTTCTCCTGACAGACAGACAGACAGACAGACAGACAGACAGACGGACGAACAGACAGACAGACAGACAGACAGACAGACAGACGGACGAACAGACAGACAGACAGACAGACAGACAGACAGACAGACAGACAGACAGACGGACGAACAGACACACAGACAGACAGACAGACAGACGGACGAACAGACAGACAGACAGACAGACGGACGAACAGACACACAGACAGACAGACAGACAGACAGACAGACAGACAGACACGACAGCTAATTGGCCTCTACTGGCTGTGTTTGCGTCAGCAAACTTTAGATTCCTGCTTCCTAATGGGAGACCAACAGTAGGACAGAACAGGGAGATCTCCTTCCTAATGGGAGACCAACAGTAGGACAGAACAGGGAGATCTCCTTCCTAATGGGAGGCCAACAGTAGGACAGAACAGGGAGATCTCCTTCCTAATGGGAGGCCAACAGTAGGACAGAACAGGGAGATCTCCTTCCTAATGGGAGGCCAACAGTAGGACAGAACAGGGAGATCTCCTTCCTAATGGGAGGCCAACAGTAGGACAGAACAGGGAGATCTCCTTCCTAATGGGAGGCCAACAGTAGGACAGAACAGGGAGATCTCCTTCCTAATGGGAGGCCAACAGTAGGACAGAACAGGGAGATCTCCTTCCTAATGGGAGGCCAACAGTAGGACAGAACAGGGAGATCTCCTTCCTAATGGGAGGCCAACAGTAGGACAGAACAGGGAGATCTCCTTCCTAATGGGAGACCAACAGTAGGACAGAACAGGGAGATCTCCTTCCTAATGGGAGGCCAACAGTAGGACAGAACAGGGAGATCTCCTTCCTAATGGGAGGCCAACAGTAGGACAGAACAGGGAGATCTCCTTCCTAATGGGAGACCAACAGTAGGACAGAACAGGGAGATCTCCTTCCTAATGGGAGGCCAACAGTAGGACAGAACAGGGAGAACATTGGATGTTGATGAGTTAGAGATCAAATGTTTGACTAAAACCAAGAGGAGTTCCACACTTCCTGCCCAAGCAGGAAAGACTTGTCAGTGAGATTGAAATGAAACAGAAAATGATGACATCATCATAACAGTGCATATCCAGGTAGGCCCATAGACACCTGGCTCAAACACTTCCATCTGAGGTGAGCTTTAGCTTAGATGTAGCTTGGAGTTTGCACTTTTGGGACTACTCTATTGTTGCCATTGTACCGGACAAACTAAATGATGTATTTGAAGTTATTTGACGTATTTAGCCCAGGTCTGACAGACACTATACTTGTGATTAGGGGTAGAAGAGCCCACTATACACAATAAACAGCACTAAGTTGAAGGAGAAAAGCAACACCACTGATTGTCATCATGTCTTGCTCTTTCAGACGATCTCCAAGGACCAGCTGTTCAACGGGAACCCTGTTTTCCCCAAGGACACGTTTGAGGTCAGATATATAGTTACACATTGTTATCCCCTTCAGGCTAACATCACCAATGTGGAACTACAGCTTACCCTTGGACTAGGCTGGACACAAAACTACCTTTCAAGATATTAAAAGTATTCTCCTTCCTTCCTTCCTTCCTTCCTTCCTTCCTTCCTTCCTTCCTTCCTTCCTTCCTTCCTTCCTTCCTTCCTTCCTTCCTTCCTTCCTTCCTTCCTCCTTCCCTCCCTCCCTCCCTCCGTCCTTCCCTCCGTCCCTCCCTCCCTCCCTCCCTCCCTCCCTCAGGACAGTGAGCGGAGGGTGCTGATGAGTGTGGTTCTGGACGTGTATCTGAGTATCTTCAGCCAGATGCTGAACCAGACGGGGGACCAGGAAGTGAGGGACAGTCTGAATTATGTCAAGGGGAAAATTCAGCATCTCCAGAAACACTATTTCCTGGGGAGGATACCTGAGCTGAGGACACACCTGCAGAATCTGTGGGCCGTCAAGGTGAGCTTCCCTCCATGAAGCAGAACACAGATCTGGTGTCGTCTACTTTCACATGGTCATCGCTTCATATTTTAGCAGATGAAGCCACATAGCAATGACATGAACTTATTTTTGTTACAAATGAAATTAAGGATATGTCAATTAGAATGAAACATCCCATGGACTATGCAACATTTAAATCATCAGCTTTCTGGATTAATTATCCTCAAGCACTGTGCTACCATCATCATGACTGTAGTATAGTCTACTGTATAGACACCATCATCATGACTGTAGTATAGTCTACTGTATAGACACCATCATCATGACTGTAGTATAGTCTACTGTATA
>NW_026601523.1:0-12500 GCF_029448725.1 Salvelinus fontinalis
TTTAGTAAGAGTCAGGGGCAGTCTCTAGTTTAGTAAGAGTCAGGGGCAGTCTCTAGTTTAGTAAGTGTCAGGGTCGGTATCTAGTTTAGTAAGAGTCCGGGTCAGTTTCTAGTTTAGTAAGAGTCGGTCTCTAGTTTAGTAAGGGTCAGGGGCAGTCTCTAGTTTAGTAAGAGTCAGGGGCAGTCTCTAGTTTAGTAAGAGCCAGGGGCAGTCTCTGGTTTAGTAAGGGTCAGGGGCAGTATCTAGTTTAGTAAGAGTCAGGGGCAGTCTCTAGTTTAGTAAGTATCAGGGTCGGTATCTAGTTTAGTAAGAGTCCGGGTCAGTTTCTAGTTTAGTAAGAGTCTGTCTCTAGTTTAGTAAGGGTCAGGGGCAGTCTCTAGTTTAGTAAGAGTCAGGGGCAGTCTCTAGTTTAGTAAGAGCCAGGGGCAGTCTCTGGTTTAGTAAGGGTCAGGGGCAGTCTCTAGTTTAGTAAGAGTCAGGGGCAGTCTCTAGTTTAGTAAGTATCAGGGGCAGTCTCTAGTTTAGTAAGAGTCAGGGTCAGTCTCTAGTTTAGTAAAATTCAGGGGCAGTCTCTAGTTTAGTAAAATTCAGGGGCAGTCTCTAGTTTAGTAAGAGTCAGGGTCAGTCTCTAGTTTAGTAAGAGTCAGGGTCACTCTAGTTTAGTAAGAGTCAGGGCCAGTCTCTAGTTTAGTAAGTGTCAGGGGCAGTCTCTAGTTTAGTAAGAGTCAGGGGAAGTCTCTAGTTTAGTAAGAGTCAGGGTCACTCTAGTTTAGTAAGAGTCAGGGTCAGTCTCTAGTTTAGTAAGAGTAGGGGCAGTCTCTAGTTTAGTAAGTGTCAGGGGCAGTCTCTAGTTTAGTAAGGGTCAGGGTCAGTCTCTAGTTTAGGTAGAGTCAGGGTCAGTCTCTAGTTAAGTAAGAGTCAGGGTCAGTCTCTAGTTTAGGTAGTGTCAGGGGCAGTCTCTAGTTTACTAAGAGTCCGGGTCAGTTTCTAGTTTAGTAAGAGTCAGTCTCTAGTTTAGTAAGGGTCAGGGGCAGTCTCTAGTTTAGTAAGAGTCAGGGGCAGTCTCTAGTTTAGTAAGAGCCAGGGGCAGTCTCTGGTTTAGTAAGGGTCAGGGGCAGTCTCTAGTTTAGTAAGAGTCAGGGGCAGTCTCTAGTTTAGTAAGTATCAGGGTCAGTCTCTAGTTTAGTAAGAGTCAGGGTCAGTCTCTAGTTTAGAAAGAGTCAGGATTAGTCTCGAGTTTAGTAAGAGTCAGGGTCAGTCTCTAGTTTAGAAAGAGTCAGGATTAGTCTCGAGTTTAGTAAGAGTCAGGATTGGTCTCTAGTTTAGTAAGAGTCAGGATTGGTCTATAGTTTAGTAAGAGTCAGGATTATTGTCGAATTTAGTAAGAGTCAGGGTCAGTCTCTAGTTTAGTAAGAGTCAGGATTGGTCTCTATTTTAGGAAGAGTCCGGGTCAGTCTCTAGTTTAGTAAGAGTCAGGGTCAGTCTCTAGTTTAGTAAGAGTCAGTCTCTAGTTTAGTAAGATTCAGGGGCAGTCTCTAGTTTAGTAAGAGTCAGGGGCAGACTCTAGTTTAGTAAGAGTCAGGGGCAGTCACTAGTTTAGTAAGAGTCAGGATTGGTCTCTAGTTTAGTAAGTCAGGATTGGTCTCTAGTTCAGTAAGTCAGGATTGGTCTCTAGTTTATTAAGAGTCAGGATTGGTCTCTAGTTTAGTAAGAGTCAGGGGCAGTCTCTAGTTTAGTAAGAGTCAGGGGCAGTCTCTAGTTTAGTAAGAGTCAGGATTGGTCTCTAGATTAGTAAGAGTCAGGATTGTTCTCTAGTTTAGTAAG
The DNA here is from genome assembly GCF_029448725.1 of Salvelinus fontinalis. Lineage (NCBI taxonomy): Eukaryota > Metazoa > Chordata > Actinopteri > Salmoniformes > Salmonidae > Salvelinus > Salvelinus fontinalis. The sequence goes on from NW_026601523.1 coordinate 1,825, forward strand.
AGTCAGGATTGGTCACTAGTAAGAGTCAGGGTCGGTATCTAGTTTAGTAAGAGTCCGGGTCAGTTTCTAGTTTAGTAAGAGTCGGTCTCTAGTTTAGTAAGGGTCAGGGGCAGTCTCTAGTTTAGTAAGAGTCAGGGGCAGTCTCTAGTTTAGTAAGAGCCAGGGGCAGTCTCTGGTTTAGTAAGGGTCAGGGGCAGTATCTAGTTTAGTAAGAGTCAGGGGCAGTCTCTAGTTTAGTAAGTATCAGGGTCGGTATCTAGTTTAGTAAGAGTCCGGGTCAGTTTCTAGTTTAGTAAGAGTCTGTCTCTAGTTTAGTAAGGGTCAGGGGCAGTCTCTAGTTTAGTAAGAGTCAGGGGCAGTCTCTAGTTTAGTAAGAGTCAGGGTCACTCTAGTTTAGTAAGAGTCAGGATTGGTCTCTAGTTTAGTACGAGTCAGGGTCAGTTTCTAGTTTAGTAAGCGTCAGGGGCAGTCTCTAGTTTAGAAAGAGTCAGGATTGGTCTCGAGTTTAGTAAGAGTCAGGGTCAGTATCTAGTTTAGAAAGAGTCAGGATTAGTCTCTAGTTTAGTAAGAGTCAGGATTGGTCTCGAGTTTAGTAAGAGTCAGGATTGGTCTATAGTTTAGTAAGAGTCAGGATTATTGTTGAATTTAGTAAGAGTCAGGGTCAGTCTCTAGTTTAGTAAGAGTCAGGATTGGTCTCTATTTTAGGAAGAGTCCGGGTCAGTCTCTAGTTTAGTAAGAGTCAGGGTCAGTCTCTAGTTTAGTAAGAGTCAGTCTCTAGTTTAGTAAGATTCAGGGGCAGTCTCTAGTTCAGTAAGAGTCAGGGGCAGACTCTAGTTTAGTAAGAGTCAGGGGCAGTCACTAGTTTAGTAAGAGTCAGGATTGGTCTCTAGTTTAGTAAGTCAGGATTGGTCTCTAGTTCAGTAAGTCAGGATTGGTCTCTAGTTTATTAAGAGTCAGGATTGGTCTCTAGTTTAGTAAGAGTCAGGGGCAGTCTCTAGTTTAGTAAGAGTCAGGGGCAGTCTCTAGTTTAGTAAGAGTCAGGATTGGTCTCTAGATTAGTAAGAGTCAGGATTGTTCTCTAGTTTAGTAAGAGTCAGGATTGGTCACTAGTAAGAGTCAGGGTCAGTCTCTAGTTTAGTAGGAGTCAGGGGCAGTCTCTAGTTTAGTAAGAGTCAGGGGCAGTCTCTAGTTTAGTAAGAGTCAGGGTCAGTCTCTAGTTTAGTAAGAGTAGGGGCAGTCTCTAGTTTAGTAAGAGTCAGGGGCAGTCTCTAGTTTAGGTAGTGTCAGGGGCAGTCTCTAGTTTAGTAAGAGTAGGGGCGGTCTCTAGTTTAGTAAGAGTCAGGGGCAGTCTCTAGTTTAGTAAGAGTCAGGATTGGTCTCTAGTTTAGTAAGATTCAGGATTGTTCTCTAGTTTAGTAAGAGTCAGTCTCTAGTTTAGTAAGAGTCAGTCTCTAGTTTAGTAAGAGTCAGGGGCAGTCTCTAGTTTAGTAAGAGTCAGGGTCACTCTAGTTTAGTAAGAGTCAGGATTGGTCTCTAGTTTAGTACGAGTCAGGGTCAGTTTCTAGTTTAGTAAGCGTCAGGGGCAGTCTCTAGTTTAGAAAGAGTCAGGATTGGTCTCGAGTTTAGTAAGAGTCAGGGTCAGTATCTAGTTTAGAAAGAGTCAGGATTAGTCTCTAGTTTAGTAAGAGTCAGGATTGGTCTCGAGTTTAGTAAGAGTCAGGATTGGTCTATAGTTTAGTAAGAGTCAGGATTATTGTTGAATTTAGTAAGAGTCAGGGTCAGTCTCTAGTTTAGTAAGAGTCAGGATTGGTCTCTATTTTAGGAAGAGTCCGGGTCAGTCTCTAGTTTAGTAAGAGTCAGGGTCAGTCTCTAGTTTAGTAAGAGTCAGTCTCTAGTTTAGTAAGATTCAGGGGCAGTCTCTAGTTTAGTAAGAGTCAGGGGCAGACTCTAGTTTAGTAAGAGTCAGGGGCAGTCACTAGTTTAGTAAGAGTCAGGATTGGTCTCTAGTTTAGTAAGTTAGGATTGGTCTCTAATTCAGTAAGTCAGGATTGGTCTCTAGTTTATTAAGAGTCAGGATTGGTCTCTAGTTTAGTAAGAGTCAGGATTGTTCTCTAGTTTAGTAAGAGTCAGGATTGGTCACTAGTAAGAGTCAGGGTCAGTCTCTAGTTTAGTAGGAGTCAGGGGCAGTCTCTAGTTTAGTAAGAGTCAGGGGCAGTCTCTAGTTTAGTAAGAGTCAGGGGCAGTCTCTAGTTTAGTAAGAGTAGGGGCAGTCTCTAGTTTAGTAAGAGTCAGGGGCAGTCTCTAGTTTAGGTAGTGTCAGGGGCAGTCTCTAGTTTAGTAAGAGTCAGGGGCAGTCTCTAGTTTAGTAAGAGTCAGGATTGGTCTCTAGTTTAGTACGAGTCAGGGCAGTCTCTAGTTTAGTAAGAGTCAGGGTCAGTCTCTAGTTTAGTAAGAGTCAGGGGCAGTCTCTAGTTTAGGTAGTGTCAGGGGCAGTCTCTAGTTTAGGTAGTGTCAGGGGCAGTCTCTAGTTTAGTAAGAGTAGGGGCAGTCTCTAGTTTAGTAAGAGTCAGGGGCAGTCTCTAGTTTAGTAAGAGTCAGGATTGGTCTCTAGTTTAGTAAGAGTCAGGATTGTTCTCTAGTTTAGTAAGAGTCAGGGTCAGTCTCTAGTTTAGTAAGAGTCAGGGTCACTCTAGTTTAGTAAGAGTCAGGGTCAGTCTCTAGTTTAGGTAGAGTCAGGGTCAGTCTCTAGTTAAGTAAGAGTCGGGGTCAGTCTCTAGTTTAGGTAGTGTCAGGGGCAGTCTCTAGTTTACTAAGAGTCAGGGTCAGTCTCTAGTTTAGTAAGAGTCAGGGTCTGTCTCTAGTTTAGGTAGAGTCAGGGTCAGTCTCTAGTTAAGTAAGAGTCAGGGTCAGTCTCTAGTTTAGGTAGTGTCAGGGGCAGTCTCTAGTTTACTAAGAGTCAGGGTCAGTCTCTAGTTTAGTAAGAGTCAGGGTCAGTCTCTAGTTTAGTAAGAGTCAGGGGCAGTCTCTAGTTTAGTAAGTGTCAGGGGCAGTCTCTAGTTTAGTAAGAGTCAGGACCAGTCTCTAGTTTAGTAAGAGTCAGGGTCAGTCTCTAGTTAAGTAAGAGTCAGGGGCAGTCTCTAGTTTAGGTAGTGTCAGGGGCAGTCTCTAGTTTACTAAGAGTCAGGGTCAGTCTCTAGTTTAGTAAGAGTCAGGATTGGTCTCTAGTTTAGTAAGAGTCAGGGTCAGTCTCTAGTTAAGTAAGAGTCAGGGGCAGTCTCTAGTTTAGTAAGAGTCAGGGTCAGTCTCTAGTTTAGTAAGAGTCAGGGGCAGTCTCTAGTTTAGTAAGAGTCAGGGGCAGTCTCTAGTTTAGTAAGTGTCAGGGTCGGTATCTAGTTTAGTAAGAGTCCGGGTCAGTTTCTAGTTTAGTAAGAGTCGGTCTCTAGTTTAGTAAGGGTCAGGGGCAGTCTCTAGTTTAGTAAGAGTCAGGGGCAGTCTCTAGTTTAGTAAGAGCCAGGGGCAGTCTCTGGTTTAGTAAGGGTCAGGGGCAGTATCTAGTTTAGTAAGAGTCAGGGGCAGTCTCTAGTTTTGTAAGTATCAGGGTCGGTATCTAGTTTAGTAAGAGTCCGGGTCAGTTTCTAGTTTAGTAAGAGTCTGTCTCTAGTTTAGTAAGGGTCAGGGGCAGTCTCTAGTTTAGTAAGAGTCAGGGGCAGTCTCTAGTTTAGTAAGAGCCAGGGGCAGTCTCTGGTTTAGTAAGGGTCAGGGGCAGTCTCTAGTTTAGTAAGAGTCAGGGGCAGTCTCTAGTTTAGTAAGTATCAGGGTCAGTCTCTAGTTTAGTAAGAGTCAGGGTCAGTCTCTAGTTTAGTAAAATTCAGGGGCAGTCTCTAGTTTAGTAAAATTCAGGGGCAGTCTCTAGTTTAGTAAGAGTCAGGGTCAGTCTCTAGTTTAGTAAGAGTCAGGGTCACTCTAGTTTAGTAAGAGTCAGGGCCAGTCTCTAGTTTAGTAAGTGTCAGGGGCAGTCTCTAGTTTAGTAAGAGTCAGGGTCACTCTAGTTTAGTAAGAGTCAGGGTCAGTCTCTAGTTTAGTAAGAGTAGGGGCAGTCTCTAGTTTAGTAAGTGTCAGGGGCAGTCTCTAGTTTAGTAAGGGTCAGGGTCAGTCTCTAGTTTAGGTAGAGTCAGGGTCAGTCTCTAGTTAAGTAAGAGTCAGGGTCAGTCTCTAGTTTAGGTAGTGTCAGGGGCAGTCTCTAGTTTACTAAGAGTCAGGGTCAGTCTCTAGTTTAGTAAGAGTCAGGGTCAGTCTCTAGTTTAGTAAGAGTCAGGGGCAGTCTCTAGTTTAGTAAGTGTCAGGGGCAGTCTCTAGTTTAGTAAGAGTCAGGACCAGTCTCTAGTTTAGTAAGTGTCAGGGTCGGTATCTTGTTTAGTAAGAGTCCGGGTCAGTTTCTAGTTTAGTAAGAGTCGGTCTCTAGTTTAGTAAGGGTCAGGGGCAGTCTCTAGTTTAGTAAGAGTCAGGGGCAGTCTCTAGTTTAGTAAGAGCCAGGGGCAGTCTCTGGTTTAGTAAGGGTCAGGGGCAGTATCTAGTTTAGTAAGAGTCAGGGGCAGTCTCTAGTTTAGTAAGTATCAGGGTCAGTCTCTAGTTTAGCAAGAGCCAGGGTCAGTCTCTAGTTTAGTAAAATTCAGGGGCAGTCTCTAGTTTAGTAAAATTCAGGGGCAGTCTCTAGTTTAGTAAGAGTCAGGGTCAGTCTCTAGTTTAGTTAGAGTCAGGGTCACTCTAGTTTAGTAAGTGTCAGGATTGGTCTCTAGTTTAGTAAGAATCAGGGTCCGTCTCTAGTTTAGTAAGAGTCAGGATTGGTCTCTAGTTTAGTAAGAGTCAGGGTCAGTCTCTAGTTTAGAAAGAGTCAGGATTAGTCTCGAGTTTAGTAAAAGTCATTATTGGTCTCTAGTTTAGTACGAGTCAGTGTCAGTTTCTAGTTTAGTAAGAGTCATGGGCTGTCTCTAGTTTAGAAAGAGTGAGATTGGTCTCGAGTTTAGTAAGAGTCAGGGTCAGTATCTAGTTTAGAAAGAGTCAGGATTAGTCTCTAGTTTAGTAAGAGTCAGGTTTGGTCTCGAGTTTAGTAAGAGTCAGGATTGGTCTATAGTTTAGTAAGAGTCAGGATTGGTCTCTATTTTAGGAAGAGTCCGGGTCAGTCTCTAGTTTAGTAAGAGTCAGGGTCAGTCTCTAGTTTAGTAAGAGTCAGTCTCTAGTTTAGTAAGATTCAGGGGCAGTCTCTAGTTTAGTAAGAGTCAGGGGCAGACTCTAGTTTAGTAAGAGTCAGGGGCAGTCACTAGTTTAGTAAGAGTCAGGATTGGTCTCTAGTTTAGTAAGTCAGGATTGGTCTCTAGTTCAGTAAGTCAGGATTGGTCTCTAGTTTATTAAGAGTCAGGATTGGTCTCTAGTTTAGTAAGAGTCAGGATTGTTCTCTAGTTTAGTAAGAGTCAGGATTGGTCACTAGTAAGAGTCAGGGTCAGTCTCTAGTTTAGTAGGAGTCAGGGGCAGTCTCTAGTTTAGTAAGAGTCAGGGGCAGTCTCTAGTTTAGTAAGAGTCAGGGGCAGTCTCTAGTTTAGTAAGAGTCAGGGGCAGTCTCTAGTTTAGTAAGAGTCAGGGTCAGTCTCAGGTTTAGTAAGAGTAGGGGCAGTCTCTAGTTTAGTAAGAGTCAGGGGCAGTCTCTAGTTTAGGTAGTGTCAGGGGCAGTCTCTAGTTTACTAAGAGTCAGGGTCAGTCTCTAGTTTAGTAAGAGTCAGGATTGGTCTCTAGTTTAGTAAGAGTCAGGGTCAGTCTCTAGTTAAGTAAGAGTCAGGGGCAGTCTCTAGTTTAGTAAGAGTCAGGGTCAGTCTCTAGTTTAGTAAGAGTCAGGGGCAGTCTCTAGTTTAGTAAGAGTCAGGGGCAGTCTCTAGTTTAGTAAGTGTCAGGGTCGGTATCTAGTTTAGTAAGAGTCCGGGTCAGTTTCTAGTTTAGTAAGAGTCGGTCTCTAGTTTAGTAAGGGTCAGGGGCAGTCTCTAGTTTAGTAAGAGTCAGGGGCAGTCTCTAGTTTAGTAAGAGCCAGGGGCAGTCTCTGGTTTAGTAAGGGTCAGGGGCAGTATCTAGTTTAGTAAGAGTCAGGGGCAGTCTCTAGTTTAGTAAGTATCAGGGTCGGTATCTAGTTTAGTAAGAGTCCGGGTCAGTTTCTAGTTTAGTAAGAGTCTGTCTCTAGTTTAGTAAGGGTCAGGGGCAGTCTCTAGTTTAGTAAGAGTCAGGGGCAGTCTCTAGTTTAGTAAGAGCCAGGGGCAGTCTCTGGTTTAGTAAGGGTCAGGGGCAGTCTCTAGTTTAGTAAGAGTCAGGGGCAGTCTCTAGTTTAGTAAGTATCAGGGTCAGTCTCTAGTTTAGTAAGAGTCAGGGTCAGTCTCTAGTTTAGTAAAATTCAGGGGCAGTCTCTAGTTTAGTAAAATTCAGGGGCAGTCTCTAGTTTAGTAAGAGTCAGGGTCAGTCTCTAGTTTAGTAAGAGTCAGGGTCACTCTAGTTTAGTAAGAGTCAGGGCCAGTCTCTAGTTTAGTAAGAGTCAGGGGAAGTCTCTAGTTTAGTAAGAGTCAGGGTCACTCTAGTTTAGTAAGAGTCAGGGTCAGTCTCTAGTTTAGTAAGAGTAGGGGCAGTCTCTAGTTTAGTAAGTGTCAGGGGCAGTCTCTAGTTTAGTAAGGGTCAGGGTCAGTCTCCAGTTTAGGTAGAGTCAGGGTCAGTCTCTAGTTAAGTAAGAGTCAGGGTCAGTCTCTAGTTTAGGTAGTGTCAGGGGCAGTCTCTAGTTTACTAAGAGTCAGGGTCAGTCTCTAGTTTAGTAAGAGTCAGGGTCAGTCTCTAGTTTAGTAAGAGTCAGGGGCAGTCTCTAGTTTAGTAAGTGTCAGGGGCAGTCTCTAGTTTAGTAAGAGTCAGGACCAGTCTCTAGTTTAGTAAGTGTCAGGGTCGGTATCTAGTTTAGTAAGAGTCCGGGTCAGTTTCTAGTTTAGTAAGAGTCGGTCTCTAGTTTAGTAAGGGTCAGGGGCAGTCTCTAGTTTAGTAAGAGTCAGGGGCAGTCTCTAGTTTAGTAAGAGCCAGGGGCAGTCTCTGGTTTAGTAAGGGTCAGGGGCAGTATCTAGTTTAGTAAGAGTCAGAGGCAGTCTCTAGTTTAGTAAGTATCAGGGTCAGTCTCTAGTTTAGCAAGAGCCAGGGTCAGTCTCTAGTTTAGTAAAATTCAGGGGCAGTCTCTAGTTTAGTAAAATTCAGGGGCAGTCTCTAGTTTAGTAAGAGTCAGGGTCAGTCTCTAGTTTAGTTAGAGTCAGGGTCACTCTAGTTTAGTAAGTGTCAGGATTGGTCTCTAGTTTAGTAAGAATCAGGGTCCGTCTCTAGTTTAGTAAGAGTCAGGATTGGTCTCTAGTTTAGTAAGAGTCAGGGTCAGTCTCTAGTTTAGAAAGAGTCAGGATTAGTCTCGAGTTTAGTAAAAGTCATTATTGGTCTCTAGTTTAGTACGAGTCAGTGTCAGTTTCTAGTTTAGTAAGAGTCATGGGCTGTCTCTAGTTTAGAAAGAGTCAGGATTGGTCTCGAGTTTAGTAAGAGTCAGGGTCAGTATCTAGTTTAGAAAGAGTCAGGATTAGTCTCTAGTTTAGTAAGAGTCAGGTTTGGTCTCGAGTTTAGTAAGAGTCAGGATTGGTCTATAGTTTAGTAAGAGTCAGGATTATTGTCGAATTTAGTAAGAGTCAGGGTCAGTCTCTAGTTTAGTAAGAGTCAGGATTGGTCTCTATTTTAGGAAGAGTCCGGGTCAGTCTCTAGTTTAGTAAGAGTCAGGGTCAGTCTCTAGTTTAGTAAGAGTCAGTCTCTAGTTTAGTAAGATTCAGGGGCAGACTCTAGTTTAGTAAGAGTCAGGGGCAGTCACTAGTTTAGTAAGAGTCAGGATTGGTCTCTAGTTTAGTAAGTCAGGATTGGTCTCTAGTTCAGTAAGTCAGGATTGGTCTCTAGTTTATTAAGAGTCAGGATTGGTCTCTAGTTTAGTAAGAGTCAGGATTGTTCTCTAGTTTAGTAAGAGTCAGGATTGGTCACTAGTAAGAGTCAGGGTCAGTCTCTAGTTTAGTAGGAGTCAGGGGCAGTCTCTAGTTTAGTAAGAGTCAGGGGCAGTCTCTAGTTTAGTAAGAGTCAGGGGCAGTCTCTAGTTTAGTAAGAGTCAGGGTCAGTCTCAGGTTTAGTAAGAGTAGGGGCAGTCTCTAGTTTAGTAAGAGTCATTTGCAGTCTCTAGTTTAGGTAGTGTCAGGGGCAGTCTCTAGTTTAGTAAGAGTATGGGCAGTCTCTAGTTTAGTAAGAGTCAGGGGCAGTCTCTAGTTTAGCAAGAGTCAGGATTGGTCTCTAGTTTAGTAAGAGTCAGGATTGTTCTCTAGTTTAGTAAGAGTCAGTCTCTAGTTTAGTAAGAGTCAGTCTCTAGTTTAGTAAGAGTCAGGGGCATTCTCTAGTTTAGTAAGAGTCAGGGTCACTCTAGTTTAGTAAGAGTCAGGATTGGTCTCTAGTTTAGTACGAGTCAGGGTCAGTTTCTAGTTTAGTAAGCGTCAGGGGCAGTCTCTAGTTTAGAAAGAGTCAGGATTGGTCTCGAGTTTAGTAAGAGTCAGGGTCAGTATCTAGTTTAGAAAGAGTCAGGATTAGTCTCTAGTTTAGTAAGAGTCAGGATTGGTCTCGAGTTTAGTAAGAGTCAGGATTGGTCTATAGTTTAGTAAGAGTCAGGATTATTGTCGAATTTAGTAAGAGTCAGGGTCAGTCTCTAGTTTAGTAAGAGTCAGGATTGGTCTCTATTTTAGGAAGAGTCCGGGTCAGTCTCTAGTTTAGTAAGAGTCAGGGTCAGTCTCTAGTTTAGTAAGAGTCAGTCTCTAGTTTAGTAAGATTCAGGGGCAGTCTCTAGTTTAGTAAGAGTCAGGGGCAGATTCTAGTTTAGTAAGAGTCAGGGGCAGTCACTAGTTTAGTAAGAGTCAGGATTGGTCTCTAGTTTAGTAAGTCAGGATTGGTCTCTAGTTCAGTAAGTCAGGATTGGTCTCTAGTTTATTAAGAGTCAGGATTGGTCTCTAGTTTAGTAAGAGTCAGGATTGTTCTCTAGTTTAGTAAGAGTCAGGATTGGTCACTAGTAAGAGTCAGGGTCAGTCTCTAGTTTAGTAGGAGTCAGGGGCAGTCTCTAGTTTAGTAAGAGTCAGGGGCAGTCTCTAGTTTAGTAAGAGTCAGGGGCAGTCTCTAGTTTAGTAAGAGTAGGGGCAGTCTCTAGTTTAGTAAGAGTCAGGGGCAGTCTCTAGTTTAGGTAGTGTCAGGGGCAGTCTCTAGTTTAGGTAGTGTCAGGGGCAGTCTCTAGTTTAGTAAGAGTAGGGGCAGTCTCTAGTTTAGTAAGAGTCAGGGGCAGTCTCTAGTTTAGTAAGAGTCAGGATTGGTCTCTAGTTTAGTAAGAGTCAGGATTGTTCTCTAGTTTAGTAAGAGTCAGTCTCTAGTTTAGTAAGAGTCAGTCTCTAGTTTAGTAAGAGTCAGGGGCAGTCTCTAGTTTAGTAAGAGTCAGGGTCACTCTAGTTTAGTAAGAGTCAGGGCCAGTCTCTAGTTTAGTAAGTGTCAGGGGCAGTCTCTAGTTTAGTAAGAGTCAGGGGAAGTCTCTAGTTTAGTAAGGGTCAGGGTCAGTCTCTAGTTTAGTAAGTGTCAGGGGCAGTCTCTAGTTTAGTAAGAGTCAGGATCAGTCTCTAGTTTAGTAAGAGTCAGGGCCAGTCTCTAGTTAAGTAAGAGTCAGGGTCAGTCTCTAGTTTAGGTAGTGTCAGGGGCAGTCTCTAGTTTACTAAGAGTCAGGGTCAGTCTCTAGTTTAGTAAGAGTCAGGGTCAGTCTCTAGTTTAGTAAGAGTCAGGGGCAGTCTCTAGTTTAGTAAGTGTCAGGGGCAGTCTCTAGTTTAGTAAGAGTCAGGATCAGTCTCTAGTTTAGTAAGAGTCAGGGTCAGTCTCTAGTTAAGTAAGAGTCAGGGGCAGTCTCTAGTTTAGGTAGTGTCAGGGGCGGTCTCTAGTTTACTAAGAGTCAGGGTCAGTCTCTAGTTTAGTAAGAGTCAGGATTGGTCTCTAGTTTAGTAAGAGTCAGGGTCAGTCTCTAGTTAAGTAAGAGTCAGGGTCAGTCTCTAGTTTAGTAAGAGTCAGGGGCAGTCTCTAGTTTAGTAAGAGTCAAGGGCAGTCTCTAGTTTAGTAAGAGTAGGGGCAGTCTCTAGTTAAGTAAGAGTCAGGGGCAGTCTCTAGTTTAGTAAGAGTCAGGGTCAGTCTCTAGTTTAGTAAGAGTCAGGGTCAGTCTCTAGTTTAGGTAGTGTCAGGGGCAGTCTCTAGTTTAGTAAGTGTCAGGGGAAGTCTCTAGTTTAGTAAGAGTCGGGGTCAGTCTCTAGTTTAGGTAGTGTCAGGGGCAGTCTCTAGTTTAGTAAGAGTCAGGGGCAGTGTATGCGAGTGTGTTTGAATAGGGTAAGTGAGGATGCTGCAGGTCTGAAATGTATCTCTGAGGCACAACTTGAGCTTTACAGAGCCGTTTAGCTCCTCGCAGAGAGATGGATAACCACTCTCTCTCTATCTCTCTCTCTCTCTAGCGGAGAAATGGATAAAGAGTCGCTCCATTTTTTCGTGAAGGGGAATGGGAGAGGTAGCTTCTAGAAAGTGTTACTGCC
>NW_026601523.1:15000-27500 GCF_029448725.1 Salvelinus fontinalis
CCTCCATCCCTCCCTCCCACCGTCCTGTCTCCACTACTCTCCTCCATCCCTCCCTCCCACCCTCCTGTCTCCACTACTCTCCTCCATCTCTCCCTCCACTACTCTCCTCCATCCCTCCCTCCCACCCTCCCACCCTCCTGTCTCCACTTCTCTCCTCCATCCCCCCTTCACTACTCTCCTCCAACCCTCCCTCCCACCGTCCTCCCTCCACTACTCTCCATCCATCCCTCCCTCCACTACTCTCCTCCATCCCTCCCTCCCACCGTCCTGTCTCCACTACTCTCCTCCATCTCTCCCTCCACTACTCTCCTCCATCCCTCCCTCCCACCGTCCTGTCTCCACTACTCTCCTCCATCCCTCCCTCCCACCGTCCTGTCTCCACTACTCTCCTCCATCCCTCCCTCCCACCGTCCTGTCTCCACTACTCTCCTCCATCCCTCCCTCCCACCCTCCTGTCTCCACTACTCTCCTCCATCCCTCCCTCCCACCGTCCTGTCTCCACTACTCTCCTCCATCCCTCCCTCCCACCCTCCTGTCTCCACTACTCTCCTCCATCCCTCCCTCCCACCGTCCTGTCTCCACTACTCTCCTCCATCCCTCCCTCCCACCCTCCTGTCTCCACTACTCTCCTCCATCTCTCCCTCCACTACTCTCCTCCATCCCTCCCTCCCACCGTCCTGTCTCCACTACTCTCCTCCATCCCTCCCTCCACTACTCTCCTCCATCCCTCCCTCCCACCGTCCTGTCTCCACTACTCTCCTCCATCCCTCCCTCCCACCCTCCTGTCTCCACTCAAATCCCTCCCTCTCCTGTCCTCCACTCAATCCCTCCATCCCTCCCTCTCCTATTTCCCACTCAATCCCTCCATCTCGTATATCCAGAGAAACAGTGTGAATTTCAATTCTCTGCCAAGGCATCACAAAATATTATCTGTGTTACACCAACACACACAGACACACACACAATGTTGGAGTGGAAGGGGTTAGGAATTAGCAAGGGGGTGTCGGTAACCCACGTTTTCTATGTGGTGGGAATGCTAAGCAGCACCTAGTGATACGTCCAAATGTCAATCACACACACACACACACACACACACACACACACACACACACACACACACACACACACACACACACACACACACACACACACACACACACACACACACACACACACACACACACACACACACACACACACACACACAGGCACAAGTGCACGTAAAAACACACAAACTGATGCATGGACAAATGGACGCACACATTTACAAATCCATACAACAACGTGTTATGAATGATCTGGACAACATGAATGGCAAATATCCAACCCACACAGGCCTATCAATCAACACACACACGCGCGTACACGCACACCAACTTCAAATCAATTAACACGCAACATAACATGCCTGTCAAAAGTTTCCACCCCATATCCACTCATATATTATCCACGTAATACACTCTTAGATCAAATTAAACTTTTGAATAGCTATTTTTTGTTTGAGGTAAAACCCCTGTGGTTTCAGGTGAAACCCTATTTAGTTCCATGTAGAACCCTTTCCACAGAGAGTTCTACATGGACCAAAAATAGTTTTATCTGGATCCGAAAAGGGTTCTAACTGGAACCAAAAAGGGTTATTACTGGAACCAAAAAGGGTTCTAACTGGAACCAAAAAGGGTTCTAACTGGAACCAAAAAGGGTTCTAACTGGAACCAAAAAGGTTTCTCCTATGGGGACAGCCAAATAACCCACATCTAGAGAGGTATCCACATCTAGGGAGGTACCCACATCTAGGGAGGTACCCACATCTAGAGAGGTACCCACATCTAGGGAGGTCCCCACATCTAGGGAGGTACCCACATCTAGGGAGGTACGAACATCTAGGGAGGTGCCCATATCTAGGGTCGGTACCCATATCTAGGGAGGTACCCATATCTAGGGAGGTACCCACATCTAGGGAGGTACCCATATCTAGGAGGTACCCATATCTAGCGAGGTACCCATATCTAGGGAGGTACCCATATCTAGCGAGGTACCCATATCTAGGGAGGTACCCATATCTAGGGAGGTACCCACATCTAGGCAGGTACCCACATCTAGGGAGGTACCCATATCTAGCGAGGTACCCATATCTAGGGAGGTACCTATATCTAGAGAGGTACCCACATCTAGGGAGGTACCTACATCTAGGGAGGTTCCCATATCTAGGGAGGTACCCATATCTAGGGAGGTACCCACATCTAGGGAGGTACCCACATCTAGGGAGGTACCCACATCTAGAGAGGTACCCACATCTAGAGAGGTACCCACATCTAGGGAGGTACCCACATCTAGGGAGGTACCCACATCTAGGGAGGTACCCACATCTAGGGAGGTACCCATATCTAGAGAGGTACCCACATCTAGGGAGGTACCCACATCTAGGGAGGTACCCATATCTAGGGAGGTACCCACATCTACAGAGGTACCCATATCTAGGGAGGTACCTACCTCTGGCGAGGTACCCACATCTAGGGAGGTACCCACAGCTAGAGAGGTAACTACAGCTAGAGAGGTACCTACATCTAGAGAGGTCACCTACATCTAGGGAGGTACCCACATCTAGGGAGGTACCTACATCTAGGGAGGTACCCACATCTAGGGAGGTACCCACATCTAGGGAGGTACCCACAGCTAGAGAGGTACCCACATCTACGGAGGTCACCTACATCTAGGGAGGTACCTACATCTAGAGACGTACCCATATCTAGGGAGGTCACCTACATCTAGGGAGGTACCTACATCTAGGGAGGTACCCACATCTAGGGAGGTACCTACATCTAGCTAGGTACCCACATCTAGGGAGGTACCCACAGCTAGAGAGGTACCCACATCTAGGGAGGTACCCACATCTAGGGAGGTACCCACATCTAGGGAGGTACCCACATCTAGGGAGGTACCCACATCTAGGGAGGTACCCACATCTAGGGAGGTACCCACATCTAGGGAGGTACCCATATCTAGGGAGGTACCCACATCTAGGGAGGTACCCACATCTAGGGAGGTATCCATATCTAGGGAGGTACCCACATCTACAGAGGTAACCACATCTAGAGAGGTACCCACGTTTAAAGAGGTACCCACATCTAGGGAGGTACCCACATCTACAGAGGTACCCACATCTAGGGAGGTACCCACATCTAGGGAGGTACCCACATCTAGGGAGGTACCCACATCTAGGGAGGTACCCATATCTAGGGAGGTACCCACATCTAGGGAGGTACCCACATCTAGGGAGGTACCCATATCTAGGGAGGTACCCACATCTAGGGAGGTACCCACATCTAGGGAGGTACCCACATCTACAGAGGTACCCACATCTACAGAGGTACCCACATCTAGAGAGGTACCCACATCTAGAGAGGTACCCACATCTAGGGAGGTACCCACATCTAGGGAGATACCCATATCTAGGGAGGTACCCATATCTAGGGAGGTACCCACATCTAGGGAGGTACCCACATCTAGGGAGGTACCCATATCTAGGGAGGTACCCACAGCTAGAGAGGTACCCATATCTAGGGAGGTACCCACATCTAGGGAGGTACCCATATCTAGGGAGGTACCCACAGCTAGAGAGGTACCCACATCTAGGGAGGTACCCACATCTAGGGAGATACCCATATCTAGGGAGGTACCCACATCTAGGGAGGTACCCACATCTAGGGAGGTACCCACAGCTAGAGAGGTACCCACATCTAGGGAGGTACCCACAGCTAGAGAGGTACCCACATCTAGAGAGGTACCCATATCTAGGGAGGTCACCTACATCTAGGGAGGTACCCATATCTAGGGAGGTACCCACATCTAGAGAGGTACCCACATCTAGAGAGGTACCCACATCTAGGGAGGTACCCACATCTAGGGAGGTACCCACAGCTAGAGAGGTACCCACATCTAGGGAGGTACCCATATCTAGGGAGGTACCCACATCTAGGGAGGTACCCATATCTAGGGAGATATGGTTCCTAGGGAGGTAAACAGTATGGATGTCATGGAGCTGGTATGAGCATGACTGATTCTGACACTGTGGAGGACGGATATGGATCACATCAAGTTGACTAATATGCTAATCCTCACTGATGTTTCCCTGAATTAATTAAATGATGACTGAATTAATGTGAAGTATGATCTTTCCATGATATAGACTGACCAGGTGAAACCAGATGAAAGCTATGATCCCTTATTGATGTCACTTGTTAAATCCACTTCAATCAATGTGCAGCAGGTGAAGGGGAGGAGACGGGTTAAAATAAGGATTTTTAAGCCTTGAGACAATTGAGGCATGGATTGTGTACGTGTTCCATTCAGAGGGTGAAAGGGTAAGTTATGATATTTAAGTACCTTTGAACGGGGTATGGTTGTAGGTTCCAGGCTCACCGGTTTGAGTGTGTCAAGAACTGCAACGCTGCTGGGTTTTTCACCCTCAACAGTTTCCTGCGTGTAACAAGAATGATCCACCACCCAAAGGACATCCAGCCATCTTGACGCAACTGTGGGTAGCATTGTTGTCAACATGGGCCAGCATCCTTGTCAAAAGCTTCCGAGACCTTGTAGAGTCCACGCCCCGACAAATTGAGGCTGATCTGAGGGCAAAAGGGAGGGGGGTGTATATTTATTGGGTTCCAAATATCTGATCATGCTAGGAACAAGACATGTTTGTAATACCATGGTAAATGTAAAGATCCATAAGTCATGTCAGAAGCGAGCAGATTCATTACAGCTGCAAATTCCATCATATGTTGAAGTTCATGTTGCTTTGTCTGACCACACTATGATGAATCTATCAAAGACAGTTCAGAATTCCATGTTGCGTCTGTAGATCTCCTCTCTGTCTAAGTGTGTTCCCACTAAGTGCATTTAGGAACATTCGTACGTAGCCTACTGCTGTGTGCTCATCGCTGAGCCGATGATGTGGAGACACACTTTCTGATCTGTTGGTTGCTGGATATACTGTCCCAGAAGTGTCCCAGACAACGTTTTACCATCCCCGTCATGCCCTTGTTATAGAGCTCTGAATATATAGCCTACCCAGAGAGAAAGCACATCATGTGATCCTCTCTCCCTCTTTCTGAAACTATTGGATCATTATTTTTCAGTTTCTCTCCCTTGCTGTGTCTCTAGTAATGACTGGTATGACTGGGGGGTGGTCAGGATACCACCTGTACTGTTCTCCTCCCATTCACGTGACTCAGCTGCCTGCTGCAGTGCTCTCAACACCAATGACTATGCTCATCACACACACACACAACACTCCAGCACTTCACTCCCTCCCTCCCTCCCTCCCTCCCTCCCTCACCCCCTCACTCCCTCACTCCCTCCCTCCCTCACTCCCTCCCTCCCTCCCTCCCTCCTTCCCTCCTTCCCTCTCTCCCTCCCTCCCTCCCTCACTCCCTCACTCCCCCCTCCCTCACTCTCTCCCTCACTCCCTCCCTCCCTCCCTCACTAAGCAACAGCCTGCCTCACAGCCTGATATTCAGCAGGTCACAGTGAAACGAATAGATGTTCTTTTTCTTTTTTATATTTTTCATGAGAAACGCCAATAGTAGCCCCCCCCCCCCACCCCACCCAAAAGAAACGTCATCCCGTGACCAATACATTTTTACCCATTATATAATTTTCAAAGTAACCCAATTTGGACATGGCAACCTCATGAGCAGGCCTGCCAAGGCAACTCCATGGAGGTTGCCTAGCAACACGTGCCTGCGTTGTGCTACAAATTGTGTTGATTTGTGACTCTGTTTAGACGAACAACTAGCATGACAGCTAGAACGACTTTGGAAATGTCAGATTTCAGCTAAAAGAGAGAAGAATCTACCAAAATAACTACATCATGGCATTCACAGATCATAAGATACTTCCATATAATAGACATTCAGGTAGATTTTGGTGCAAAATTATTACTTACTCAACATTTAAGAGTTTAGCAAATATTCCCCCAACATCGGACACTCCCTAACGTAGGACACTCCCTAATGTAGGACACTCCCTAATGTAGGACACCCCCTAACGTAGGACACCAGTTAACGTAGGACACTCCCTAATGTAGGACACTCCCTAATGTAGGACACCCCCTAATGTAGGACACTCCCTAACGTAGGACACTCCCTAATGTAGGACACTCCCTAATGTAGGACACCCCCTAAAGTAGGACACCCCCTAACGTAGGACACTCCCTAACGTAGGACACTCCCTAACGTAGAACACTCTCTAACGTAGGACACTCCCTAACGTAGGACACCCCCTAACGTAGGACACCCCCTAACGTAGGACACTCCCTAACGTAGGACACCCCCTAACGTAGGACACTCCCTAATGTAGGACACTCCCTAACGTAGAACACTCTCTAACGTAGGACACTCCCTAACGTAGGACACCCCCTAACGTAGGACACCCCCTAACGTAGGACACCCCCTAACGTAGAACACTCCCTAATGTAGGACACTCCCTAATGTAGGACACTCCCTAACGTAGGACACCCCCTAACGTAGGACACCCCCTAACGTAGGACACCCCCTAACGTAGAACACTCCCTAATGTAGGACACTCCCTAATGTAGGACACTCCCTGACGTAGGACACTCTCTAACGTAGGACACCCCCTAACGTAGGACACTCCCTAAAGTAGGACACTCCCTAACGTAGGACACCCCCTCATGTAGGACACCCCCTAACGTAGGACACCCCCTAACGTAGAACACTCTCTAGAGGTTAGGGGATTAACCTGTTAGTGTGTAGGGGGCGCTATTCAAGCAGCTCAAAATATGCACATTTTCGAACAAAACACAAGTGTATTGTAACAGCTTTCTTCCTGGGATGAAGGAGAGGACCAAAATGCAGCGCAGTTAGTGTTCAACATGTTTAATTAAACAATAAACAATGAACATTAACAAATAACAAAATAACAAACGTGAAAGCCGAGACAGTCCTATCTGGTGCATAACACAAACACAGAGACAGGAAACAACCACCCACAATCCCCAAAACAAAACAAGCCACCTTTATATGATTCTCAATCAGGGACAACGATTGACAGGTGTCTCTGATTGAGAACCATATTAGGCTGAACACAGAAACAGACGAACTAGACACACAACATAGACCCACCCCAACTCACGCCCTGACCAACTAAACACATACAAAACAACAGAAAACAGGTCAGGAACGTGATATGTATTGTATAACCTGATGTTATAGGACTGTCATCTGATGAAGTTGGTCAAGGTTAGTGATTCATTTTATATCTTTTGCTGTTTTTTTGCGATCGCTACCTTTTGCTGCTGATAAATGCATTTGTGTGTTTGGCTATTCTGGTAAGCTAATATAATGCTATATTATGTTTTCGCTGTAAAACACTTAAAAAATCGGAAATATTGGCTGGATTCACAAGATGTTTATCTTTCATTTGCTGTACACCATGTATTTTTCATAAATGTTTTATGATGAGTATTTAGGTATTTCACGTTGCTCTCTGTAATTATTCTGGCTGCTTTGGTGGTATTTGTGATTGTAGCTGCAATGTAAAACTATGATTTATACTTCAAATATGCACATTTTTGAACAAAATATAAATGTATTGTGTAACATGTTATAAGACTGTCATCTGATGAAGTTGTTTCTTGGTTAGTGACTAATTATATCTATATTTTGTCGGTTTTTTGAAAGCTACCTATGCGGTGGATAAATAGCATTGTGTGTTTGGCTATTGTGGTGAGCTAACATAAATATATATTGTGTTTTCGCTGTAAAACATTTTAAAAATCGGACATGTTGGCTGGATTCACAAGATGTTTATCTTTCATTTGCTGTATTGGACTTGATAATGTGTGGAAGTTAAATACTTCAAAAATACATTTTTTGAATTTCGCGCTCTGCGAAGGCTAGCGGAACCCCGGGGCAAGAAAGGTTAAATCACCTCGAGCTCAACATTTAAATGGACTGGAAAATAACAGTATGTTTTGCGACTAAAGACACCCTTCTAGCTAGCTGACCACCGATTTTTTTGTTGCAATTTACGTAAGTTAAATTAGCTTTAGAGAGTTTAAAAAAAAGTAATATATATATACGCATTTTGTGGGACACGTTGTATATTGTAAAATTCGACTGCGCGACAGACCACACATAATTTAATATCCAACTTTTTAGCTTTGAAATATAACTAACTGTTTTGCTAATGTTGCCAGTATAATTGCTAAATGTTAATAGAACTGCTAAGTAACCACAAAAGAAAGAAATTGTAAGCGTTAGATAATACATTTCACGAAAACAGCTGAATGTTGTCAAGCTTTACCGTATCAAAATTGGAGTCCTCTGAACGGAAGGCTAACAGTAGCCAACTAATCATCTATCTAATAAACACTTTGAATACCAGACTGGTGACTCTTTTTTTAACTTCTTATGGCTGCAGGGGCAGTATTAAGTAGCTCGGATGAAAGGTGCACAGAGGTGCCTAGAGTAAACGGCCTGCTCCTCAGTCATAGTTGCTAATATATGCATATTATCATTAGTATTGGATAGAAAACACTCAGAAATTTCTAAAACTGTTTGGATTATGTCTGTGAGTATAACAGAACTCATATGGCAGGCAAAAACCTGAGAAGTTCCACTTCCTGTTTGGATTTTTTATGAGGCTGGTAGATTTTCAACCAAGCTCCCATTGAAATTACAGCGAGATATGGATGAGTTTACACTTCCTACGGCCTCCACTAGACGTCAACAGTCAATAGAACGTTGTCTGATGACTCTACTGTGAAGACGGGCCGAAGGAGACAGGAATGAGTCACCACTGGCATGAGGTGACCATGCTTTGACCATTCACGTTCACGTGAGAGGCAGCTCCGTTCAATTGCTCATCTGAAGTCAATGTAATTCTCCGGTTGGAACGTTATTCAAGATGTAGGTTAACAACATTCTAAAGATTGATTCAATACACCGTTTGACATGTTTCTACTGATTGTTACGGAACTTTTGGGCATTTCGTCACGTTTTAGTGAACACGCTTTGTGACTTTGGAATTGTTTACCAAACGCACTAACCAAAGTAGCTAGTTGGACATAAATAACGGACATTATTGAACAAATCAGGCATTTATTGTGGACCTGGGATTCCTGGGAGTGAAGATCATCAAAGGTAAGGGAATATTTATCATGTAATCTCTGGTTTCTGTTGACTCCAACATGGCGGCTAATTTGACTCTTGTTCTGAGCTCCGTCTCAGATTATTGCATGGTTTGCTTTTTCCGTAAAGTTTTTTTGAAATCTGACACAGCGGTTGCATTAAGGAGAGGTATATCTATAATTCCATGTGTATAATTTGTATTATCATCTACATTTATGATGAGTATTTCTGTTGAAACGATGTGGCTATGCACTATCACTGGATGTTTTTGGAACTAGTGAATGTAACGCACCAATGTAAACTCGGATTTTTTTATGTAAATATCAACTTTATCAAACAAAACATGCATGTATTGTGTAACATGAAGTCCTATGAGTGTCATCTGATGAAGATCACCAAAGGTTAGTAATTCATTTTAGCTATATTTCTGCTTTTTGTGACTGCTATCGCTGGAAAAATGGCTGTGCTTATTGTGGTTTTGTGTGACCTAACATAATCGTTTGTGGTGCTTTCGCTGTAAAGCCTATTTGACATCAGACACTTTGGTGGGATTAACAACAAGATTACCTTTAAAATGGTATAAGAAACATGTATGTCTGAGGAATTTTAATTCTGAGATTTCTGTTGTTTGAATTTGGCGCCCTGCACTTTCACTGGCTGTTGTCATATCATCCCGGTAGCGGGATTGCAGCCATAAGTAGATTATTAACAATATTAAACAATATATCTTGTAATTGAACAAAATAGTTAAGTGGCCAATAACTCGGAACCGTATGCCTATAATACAGGACGTTATTTTTTCTATAAACCGCTTATCAAAAAACATTTTTAACTTCTGTTGACTCCAACATGGAGGATAGTTCTTTGGCTGGATTGGGCTCTGAGCGCCGCACTCAGATTTAGCTTTTTCCATTAATTTTTTTTTCAATCTGACACAGCGGTCGCATTAAGGAGAAGTCTATCTTTAATCTTGTGAGTAACACTTGTATCTTTTATCAATGTTTATTATGAGTATTTCTGGGATTTCTGTGGCTATCTGCAAAATCGGATATTTTGGAATCAAAACATTCCTGCACGTAACGCGCCAATGTAAACTGAGATTTTTGGATATAAATATGCACATTATTGAACAAAACATACATGTATTGTGTAACATGATGTCCTATGAGTGTCATCTGATGAAGATCATCAAAGGTTAGTGATTCATTTGATCTTTATTTCTGCTTTTTGTGACTCCCATCTTTGGCTGGAAAAATGGCTGTGTTTTTTTTTTACTTGGCGTGTGAAAGTTACATATTTCAACAACAACAAAAAAATGAATTTTGCCGCTGCCTTTTCAGCGGAATGTTGTCAAGTGGTTCCGCTAGCGGAACGCCTGCACTAGAAAGGTGCAACATCTCAAGACATCAGTCAGGAAGTTAAACCTTGGTCGCAAACGGGTCTTCCAAATGGACTACGACCCCAAGCATACTTCCAAAGTTGTGGCAAAATTGCTTAAGGACAATAAAGTTAAGGTATTGGAGTGGCCGTCACAAAGCCCTGACCTCAATCCTATAGAAAATGTGTGGGCAGAACTGAAAAGTGTGTGGGAGCAAGGAGGCCTACAAACCTGACTCAGTTACACCAGCTCTGTCAGGAGGAATGGACCAAAATTCACCCAACTTATTGTGGGAAGCTTGTGGAAGGCTACACAAAACGTTTAATCCAAGTTAAAGAATTTAAAGGCAATGCTACCAAATACTAATTGAGTGTATGTAAACTTCTGACCCACTGGGAATGTGATGAAGGAAATAAAATCTGAAATAAATCATTCTCTCTACTATTATTCTGACATTTCACATTCTAAATAAAATAAAGTGGTGATCTTAACTGACCTAAGACAGGGAATTTTTACGAAGATTAAATGTGAGGAATTGTGAAAAACTGAGTATAAAAGTATTTGACAAAGGTGAATTTAAACTTCAGACTTCAACTGTACGTATGTGTAGCATTTGATGAAAAAGTAGAATGACTGAGGCTTCCATGCAGAATATTCCAGTTTGCTATCAGTGCTTGCCACTGTTACATATTCATAGGTGGCTTTTGGAGTTGGGCTTTACATGTTTTGTTAGAAACATGCAAAACTGGGTGGGGAGGGAGGATGTGGACTGAGGGAGGGGGTATCTTTATATGCATTTATTCAACAACAAAAAAGTGTTAGTTGTAACCCTTCTCTAAAAATAGAAATTACAAACCAAATCAAAAGTTTGTCACAAAAAAAAGGAACCACTGAGGGAGATAGCAGGGAGAAGTGGAGGGTGGGGTAGAGGGAGACAGTAGGGAGGGGTGGAGGGTGGTGGTAGAGGGAGACAGTAGGGAGGGGTGGAGGGTGGAGGGTGGGTTAGAGGGAGACAGCAGGGAGGGGTGGAGGGTGGAGGGTGGTGGTAGAGGGAGAGAGTAGGGAGGGGTGGAGGGTGGGGTTAGAGGGAGACAGTAGGGAGGGGTGGAGGGTGGGGTTAGAGGGAGACAGTAGGGAGGGGTGGAGGGTGGGGTAGAGGGAGACAGAAGGGAGGGGTGGAGAGTGGGGTTAGAGGGAGACAGTAGGGAGGGGTGGAGGGTGGAGGGTGGGTTAGAGGGAGACAGCAGGGAGGGGTGGAGGGTGGAGGGTGGTGGTAGAGGGAGACAGTAGGGAGGGGTGGAGGGTGGAGGGTGGAGGTATACAGCAGGGAGGGGTGGAGGGTGGGGTAGAGGGAGACAGTAGGGAGGGGTAGAGGGTGGGGTAGAGGGAGACAGTAGGGAGGGGTGGAGGGTGGGGTAGAGGGAGACAGAAGGGAGGGGTGGAGGGTGGGGTTAGAGGGAGACAGCAGGGAGGGGTGGAGGGTGGAGGGTGGAGGTATACAGCAGGGAGGGGTGGAGTGTGGGGTAGAGGGAGACAGTAGGGAGGGGTAGAGGGTGGGGTAGAGGGAGACAGCAGGGATGGGTGGAGGGTGGGGTAAAGGGAGACAGTAGGGAAGGGTTGGAGGGTGGAGGGTGGAGGGTGGAGGTATACAGCAGGGAGGGGTGGAGGGTGGGGTAGAGGGAGACAGTAGGGAGGGGTGGAGGGTGGGGTAGAGGGAGACAGTAGGGAGGGGTGGAGGGTGGAGGGTGGAGGTATACAGCAGGGAGGGGTGGAGGGTGGGGTAGAGGGAGACAGTAGGGAAGGGTTGGAGGGTGGAGGGTGGAGGGTGGAGGTATACAGCAGGGAGGGGTGGAGGGTGGGGTAGAGGGAGACAGTAGGGAGGGGTGGAGGGTGGTGGTAGAGGGAGACAGTAGGGAGGGGTGGAGGGTGGTGGTAGAGGGAGACAGTAGGGAGGGGTGGAGGGTGGT
>NW_026601523.1:32500-46905 GCF_029448725.1 Salvelinus fontinalis
AGAGAGACGGAGAGAGAGAGAGAGAGAGAGAGAGAGAGAGAGAGAGAGAGAGAGAGAGAGAGAGAGAGAGAGAGAGAGAGAGAGAGAGAGACAGAGAGACAGAGAGACAGAGAGACAGAGAGACAGAGAGACAGAGAGACAGAGAGACAGAGCAGAGACAGAGACAGAGACAGAGACAGAGACAGAGACAGAGACAGAGACAGAGAGAGAGGACTAGCAAGTTAATGGAGTAGAGATGATGATTAAGGGGTTTGGAGAGCTGTTGGTTGTTTTTCAGACTGTCAAGCATGTCGTGAGGCACATTGTTTCAAAACCTCTGAGTACACCTAAAAGTGCACCCTATTCCCTACGTAGTGCTCTACCTTTCACCAGAGTCTGTGTCAAAAATAGTGCACAATATAGGGAATAGGGTGCCATTTGGAACACATGGTGTCTTTGTTTGAAATGCTCTATCTGATGGGAGACATATTCACCATGGAGCTGCTCTCACAGCCTGGGAAGAACTTAAGTCAAACTGACTGACACTGGGCTTGTGTGCATGTGTGTGTGCATGTGCGTGGGTGTGTGTGTTTGGGTTTGTGTTTGTGTGTGTGTGTGTGCGTGTGTGTGTGTGCATGTGTGTGTGTGCATGTGTGTGTGTGCATGTGTGTGTGTGCGTGTGTGTGTTTGGGTGTGTGTGTGTGTGCGTGTGCGTGTGCGTGTGCGTGTGCGTGTGTATGTGTATGTGTGTGTGTGTGTGTGTATGTGTGTGTGTGTGTGTGTGTGTGTGTGTGTGTGTGTGTGTGTGTGTGTGCTCGGCTGGCTGGCTGGTCAGTGAAAGATAATTGCCTGACCTTGACTCGATGGGGTGTAGAGGGTGAGGATGGGTGAGGAGGGGTGAGGAGGAGGGAGAGAGGAGAGAGCTGTAAATTTGATCGTGAGCATCAACAACTCTCGGGAAGTATTTCTGTCAGAGCCCTGGGCTCTGTAAGTTAAGCATCTCACACACACACACACACACACACACACACACACACACACACACACACACACACACACACACACACACACACACACACACACACACACACACACACACACACGGTCAATGAAGATGCATTCACTCAGGGCCCTCACTTACAATAGTGTCTTCATGTTGATGCTAATTAATGTGCAGTTAAAGAGATAAGTAGAGGTTATTAAAATACTGGGGAGATTTATTATCAACTAATTTCTTCCCAGGTTCTTTCCCTCAGTGTCCTATTACCAATCTGTCCCTCTATTCTGTCTTCCTCAAATCCCTCCCTCTCCCTGTATCCTGTCCTCTCTCCCCCTCCTGTTATCTCCCTCTCCCTGTATCCTGTCCTCTCTCCCCCTCCCGTTTCTGTCCATCTCCCTGTATCCTGTCCTCTCTCCCCCCTCCTGTTTGTCTCCCTCTCCCTGTATCCTGTCCTCTCTCCCCCTCCCGTTTCCCTCCCTCTCCCTGTATCCTGTCCTCTCTCCCCCTCCCGTTTCCCTCCCTCTCCCTGTATCCTGTCCTCTCTCCCCCTCCCGTTTCCCTCCCTCTCCCTGTATCCTGTCCTCTCTCCCCCTCCCTTTTCCCTCCCTCTCCCTTTATCCTGTCCTCTCTCCCCCTCCCGTTTCCCTCCCTCTCCCTGTATCCTGTCCTCTCTCCCCCTCCCGTTTCTCTCCCTCTCCCTGTATCCTGTCCTCTCTCCCCCTCCTGTTATCTCCCTCTCCCTGTATCCTGTCCTCTCTCCCCCTCCCGTTTCTCTCCCTCTCCCTGTATCCTGTCCTCTCTCCCCCTCCCGTTTCTCTCCCTCTCCCTGTATCCTGTCCTCTCTCCCCCTCCCGTTTCTCTCCATCTCCCTGTATCCTGTCCTCTCTCCCCCCTCCTGTTTGTCTCCCTCTCCCTGTATCCTGTCCTCTCTCCCCCTCCCGTTTCCCTCCCTCTCCCTGTATCCTGTCCTCTCTCCCCCTCCCGTTTCCCTCCCTATCCCTGTATCCTGTCCTCTCTCCCCCTCCCGTTTCCCTCCCTCTCCCTGTATCCTGTCCTCTCACCCCCTCCCGTTTCTCTCCCTCTCCCTGTATCCTGTCCTCTCTCCCCCTCCTGTTATCTCCCTTTCCCTGTATCCTGTCCTCTCTCCCCCTCCCGTTTCCCTCCCTCTCCCTGTATCCTGTCCTCTCTCCCCCTCCTGTTTCCCTCCCTATCCCTGTATCCTGTCCTCTCTCCCCCTCCCGTTTCCCTCCCTCTCCCTGTATCCTGTCCTCTCTCCCCCTCCGTTTCCCTCCCTCTCCCTGTATCCTGTCCTCTCACCCCCTCCCGTTTCTCTCCCTCTCCCTGTATCCTGTCCTCTCTCCCCCTCCTGTTATCTCCCTCTCCCTGTATCCTGTACTCTCTCCCCCTCCCGTTTCCCTCCCTCTCCCTGTATCCTGTCCTCTCTCCCCCTCCCGTTTCCCTCCCTCTCCCTGTATCCTGTCCTCTCTCCCCCTCCCGTTTCTCTCCCTCTCATCAATATCCTATCGGTTCTCTTCCCTCTCTTCCCCCTCACTTTCTCCATCTCCTGTATGCTTTCTCCACCCTCCCTCATCCCTCTTTCCTCTCCCCTGTCTTTTCTCCCTCACTCCTTCCCTCCTCTCTCTCTCTCCATGTCATCCCCCTCTCCTCCCTGCCATGAGGACAGCTGTCTGAGACCTGCAGAAAACACTGTGCTACTGCTCCAATCGATGCAGCCAGGCACCTGCACCCACCCAACCCTGTTCTAACCCATGGTGTGTGTGTGTGTGTGTGTGTGTGTGTGTGTGTGTGTGTGTGTGTGTGTGTGTGTGTGTGTGTGTGTGTGTGTGTGTGTGTGTGTGTGTGTGTGTGTGTGTGTGTGTGCGTGTGTAACCCTGATATATATCCCCTGATATCAACGGGAAAAAAACGGATCTAGTCCAGGTATCCCTCTCTCCCTCCATCCCTCCCATCCATCTCTCCCTCCCTCCCATCCCTCTCTCCCTCCATCCCTCCATCCCTCTCTCCCTCCATCCCTCCCATCCATCTCTCCCTCCCTCCCTCCAGACACACGCCTGGTTGTCATCCATTGCGTTTTACTGTAATCTGTAAGGAAGGAGGGAGGGAGGAAGGGGGAGAGAGAGAGAGAGAGAGAAAGTGATATATACAGTATATAAATATATATTTGTGATCTGAGAAAATGTGATTGTAGGTTGTGTAGTTAATGGTTGTGTGGTTTGAAGTTTAACCCATTCAGTTAGCTACAAAACACGGAATGTGCCCCTCCACCACACATACACACACATCCATGAAGACTTGAACAGTCCCAAACACATTGATCAGTGTGTGTGTGTGTGTGTATGTGTGTGTGTGTGTGTGTGTGTGTGTGTGTGTGTGTGTGTGTGTGTGTGTGTGTGTGTGTGTGTGTGTGTGTGTGTGTGTGTGTGTGTGTGTGTGCGTGCGTAATCAGCAACAGGCCAGCCAGAGCCAAAAATGCTTACACCCAAAACACTTGATATATATATACATATATACAGCCATAGATTGTGTCTAAGAAGCACTCCATCCCCCTCACCCCCTCACCCTCTCTCCAACCCCCTCACCCTCTCTCCATCCCCCTCACCCTCTCTCCATCCCCCTCACCCTCTCTCCATCCCCTCACCCTCTCTCCATCCCCCTCACCCTCTCTCCAACCCCCTCACCCTCTCTCCATCCCCCTCACCCTCTCTCCATCCCCCTCACCCTCTCTCCATCCCCTCACCTTCTCTCCATCCCCTCACCTTTTCTCCATCCCCCTCACCCTCTCTCCATCCTCCTCATCCTCTCTCCATCCCCCTCACCCTCTCTCCATCCCCCTCACCCTCTCTCCATCCCCCTCACCCTCTCTCCATCCCCCTCACCCTCTCTCCATCCCCCTCACCCTCTCTCCAACCGCCTCACCCTCTCTCCATCCCCCCCACCCTCTCTCCATCCCCCTCACCCTCTCTCCATCCCCTCACCTTCTCTCCATCCCCTCACCTTCTCTCCATCCCCCTCACCCTCTCTCCATCCTCCTCATCCTCTCTCCATCCCCCTCACCCTCTCTCCATCCCCCTCACACTCTCTCCATCCCCCTCACCCTCTCTCCATCCTCCTCACCCTCTCTCCATCCCCCTCACCCTCTCTCCATCCCCCTCACCCTCTCTCCATCCTCCTCACCCTCTCTCCATCCCCTCACCCTCTCTCCATCCTCCTCACCCTCTCTCCATCCCCCTCACCCTCTCTCCATCCCCCTCACCCTCTCTCCATCCCCCTCACCCTCTCTCCATCCCCCTTACCCTCTCTCCATCCCCCTCACCCTCTCTCCATCCCCCTCACCCTCTTTCTATCCCCCTCACCCTCTCTCCATCCCCCTCACCCTCTCTCCATCCCCCTCACCCTCTCTCCATCCCCCTCACCCTCTCTCCATCCCCCTCACCCTCTCTCCATCCCCCTCACCTTCTCTCCAACCCCCTCACCTTCTCTCCATCCCCCTCACCCTCTCTCCATCCCCTCACATTCTCTCCATCCCCCTCACCCTCTCTCCATCCCCCTCCCCCTCTCTCAATGCCCCTCACCCTCCCTCCATCCCCCTCACCCTCTCTCCATCCCCCTCACCCTCCCTCCATCCCCCTCAACCTCTCTCCATCCACCTCACCCTCTCTCATTTCCCCTCACCCTCTCTCATTTCCCCTCACCCTCTCTCCATCCCCCTCACCCTCTCTCCATTCCCCTCACCCTCTCTCCATCCTCCTCACCCTCTCTCCATCCCCCTCACCCTCTCTCCATTCCCCTCACCCTCTCTCCATCCTCCTCACCCTCTCTCCATCCTCCTCACCCTCTCTCCATCCTCCTCACCCTCTCTCCACCCCCCTCACCCTCTCTTTCTCCCCCTCACCCTCTCTCCATTCCCCTCACCCTCTCTTTATCCCCTCACCCTCTCTTTATCCCCCTCACCCTCTCTTCATCCCCTCACCCTCTCTCTATCCCACTCCTTTTCTCCATCCCCCTCACCCTCCCTCTATCCCCCTCGCCCTCCCTCCCTCTATTCCCCTCGCCCTCTCTCCATCCCCCTCACCCTCCCTCAATCCATCCCTCTTTCAAACTAATGAGAGTTGTTTCCCTATTGGCAATATAATCCCACCTCTTCTCTCAGAATAGCTGTTAATTTACCATTTCCAAAGTGCTATTTAAAAGCAGATGACTGTTACTTTAAATGGGAGAAGGGGATTGGAGAAGAGATTTATTTAAAAACAGAGGAGAGAAAACAGGTGGTGAGGGAAGGGAGATGAGAGGAAAAGAGGGTGGGGAGAGAGAGCAAGTGAAAGAGAGGAAGAAAGAGGGAGGGAAATATAGGAGAGAGAGAGAGAGGGGGGAAGGAGAGAGAGAGAGAGAGAGAGAGAGAGAGAGAGAGAGAGAGAGAGAGAGAGAGAGAGAGAGAGAGAGAGAGAGAGAGAGAGAGAGAGAGAGAGAGAGAATGAATAAGAGATGACGAGATATATGGAGGATGAGGGAATGAGGTTTTAAATAAAACAGAGGAGTAAGAAGGTAACTGAACCTTTTCGTGGACAAATTTCCTCTAATGGCTTGTTGGGTCCTCTGCCATAAACTAATCTGGCTGTCTGAAATGGTATTAAACTGGGATTATCTGTCCTAAAGCACTCCACTGTTTCCACAATAAGACGAGGTTTGGGCACAGGAACTTAGATTGTGGTCTATACCTATAATTAAGTAACATGGTAAAATGATTGGCAGGTGGAGTTTTTCGCTGCTTGGGAAAGTATTTTGGAGACACACCCAATGTAGAAGATGCAGACCAATGGAAAGATAGTTTGTCAGTTTCAGGGTTGGGATAGCAAGAAGGAAGAGGACTGTATCACCAGAATGGGGAAGTGAAGGTATTGTGGTATTACAGTTATTATAGTGTACTAGAAGGTGAGGTATTATAGTTATTATGGTGTACTGTAAGGTGAGGTATTATAGTTATTATAGTGTACTATAAGGTGAGGTACTATAGTTATTATAGTGTACTACAAGGTGAGGTATTATAGTTATTATAGTGTACTATAAGGTGAAGTATTATAGTTATTATAGTGTACTACAAGGTGAGGTATTATAGTTATTATAGTGTACTTAAGGTGAGGTATTATAGTTATTATGATGTACTATAAGGTGATGTATTATATTTATTATAGTGTACTGTAAGGTGAGGTATTATAGTTATTAAAGTGTACTACAAGGTGAGGTATTATAGTTATTATAGTGTACTACAAGGTGAGGTATTATAGTTATTATAGTGTACTAGAAGGTGAGGTATTATAGTTATTATAGTGTACTAGAAGGTGAGGTATTATAGTTATTATAATGTACTATAAGGTGAGGTATTATAGTTATTATGATGTACTGTAAGGTGAGGTATTATAGTATACTATAAGGTGAGGTATTATAGGTATTATAGTGTACTATAAGGCGAGGTATTATAGTTATTATAATGTACTATAAGGTGAGGTATTATAGTTATTATGATGTACTGTAAGGTGAGGTATTATAGTTATTATAGTGTACTGTAAGGTGAGGTATTATAGTGTACTATAAGGTGAGGTATTATAGTTATTATAGTGTACTACAAGGTGAGGTATTATAGTTATTATAATGTACTATAAGGTGAGGTATTATAGTTATTATAGTGTACTATAAGGTCAGGTATTACAGTTATTATAGTGTACTAGAAGGTGAGGTATTATAGTGTACTATAAGATGAGGTATTATAGTTATTATAGTGTACTATAAGGTGAGAGATGCACATCAACACGCACACACACACACACACACACACACACACACACACACACACACACACACACACACACACACACACACACACACACACACACACACACAAACACAGAATTCAAGCACACAAATAAAATATTAGCACACGCACACACACACGCACACACACACGCACACATATAGAGAGAGAGAATACAAGCACACAAATACACACTCACACACACACATACTAACACATACACAGAATGCAAGCACACACACAGACACACAGACACACAGAGGTAAAGCACACACTCACAAGGTGAATCAGTCTGTAATTGATTAAATAAATCAACACCATTATAAAGTGTTGGCAGCATTAATGTACTTTATAGCAGGTGTCGATGTGACACAGTGAAGCTGTAGACTAAAAGCTTCAGTTGGGCCGTGTGTGAACCTTCTCCCCAAATACGGGCTGTTGCCATGGTGACAGCGTTAAACGTGCGTAACTTCCATCTCTCTGTCCACGAGACTAACATTTAGCAATGCTCTGATTTTACCCTTTTCTCTGTGTGTGTGCGTGTGTGTGTGTGTGTGTGTGTGTGTGTGTGTGTGTGTGTGTGTGTGTGTGTGTGTGTGTGTGTGTGTGTGTGTGTGTGTGTGTGTGTGTGTGTGTGTGTGTGTGTGTGTGTGTGTGTGTGTGTGTGTGTGTGTGTGTGTGTGTGTGTGTGTGTGTGTGTAATTATTTATTGATTCAGCCCCAATTAGAAAGCTGGTAGGTCATACACACTCTTGGCATGGCTGTAATTGGAGGACTGAAGTAATTTGTTTTTCATCATTAGATAAAGTTGTCTCTGCATTCACAATTAATTTATTTAGAGACAGAGAGAAATTGTGAGCAAGAGAGAGAAAGAGAGAGAGACGTGGAGATGGAGAGAGAGTGGGGTGAGAGAGAAAGTATGAGAGAGAAAGATGGAGAAAGAGGCAGACAGAGAGATAGAGAGAGGGTGAGATTGGGTAATAGAGAAAGAGAGAGGGGGGAGAGTGAGAGAGAGCATGAGAGAGTGAGAGAGAGATTGAGAGAGAGGGGGGGTGAGAGAGAAGGCATGAGAGATAAAGAGGGAGAGTGGGAGAGAGAGAGAGAGAGATAGAGATGGTTAGATGAGGAGATGGAGAGAGGGAGAAAGAGAAAGACAGCGAGAGGGAGAAATGGAAAAGAGCCCTTGGATAGCATAACCAGGGAATTGAAAGAGCCTATAGCCACATAATCATCTCCCTACTGCTATGAGAAAAGTAGAAGGCTTGAGGTAAAGGGTTTTAGTGCCATCTGCTGGTGGGAAACAGAACAGGTCAACAGTCTCACACACTTACACACACACACGTGTGCACATACACACACACACGTGCGAACAAGCGAACAAATATACAATCCCACACACAGAGAGCACAGTTAGAAGGGCTTCTCTCCAGGGGAATGACGCATGGTGAATCAATATGGGCTGAATGACTTACTGCTCACCAGGACAACAGGGTGAAACTACAGGAACAGAAAACTGACATCTACAACTAAACTGGAGAAAAGAGTGAAGCAGAGAAACTAGACTGGATGAAAGAGAGTGAAGAAGAGAAACTAGACTGGATGAACGAGAGTGAAGAAGAGAAACTAGACTGGAGAAAAGTGTGAAGCAGAGAAACTAGACTGGATGAAAGAGAGTGAAGAAGAGAAACTAAACTGGAGAAAAGAGTGAAGAAGAGAAACTAGACTGGATGAAAGAGAGTGAAGAAGATAAACTAGACTGGATGAAAGAGAGTGAAGAAGAGAAACTAGACTGGAGAAAAGAGTGAAGCAGAGAAACTAGACTGGATGAAAGAGAGTGAAGAAGAGAAACTAAACTGGAGAAAAGAGTGAAGCAGAGAAACTAGACTGGATGAAAGAGAGTGAAGAAGAGAAACTAGACTGGAGAAAAGAGTGAAGCAGAGAAACTAGACTGGAGAAAAGAGTGAAGCAGAGAAACTAGACTGGAGATAAGAGTGAAGCAGAGAAACTAAACTGGAGAAAAGAGTGAAGCAGAGAAACTAGACTGGATGAAAGAGAGTGAAGAAGAGAAACTAGACTGGATGAAAGAGAGTGAAGAAGAGAAACTAGACTGGATGAAAGAGAGTGATGAAAAGAAACTAGACTGCATGAAAGAGAGTGAAGAAGAGAAACTAGACTGGAGAAAAGAGTGAAGCAGAGAAACTAGACTGGATGAAAGAGAGTGATGAAAAGAAACTAGACTGCATGAAAGAGAGTGAAGAAGAGAAACTAGACTGGAGAAAAGAGAGTGAAGCAGAGAAACTAGACTGGATGAAAGAGAGTGATGAAAAGAAACTAGACTGCATGAAAGAGAGTGAAGAAGAGAAACTAGACTGGAGAAAAGAGTGAAGCAGAGAAACTAGACTGGATGAAAGAGAGTGATGAAAAGAAACTAGACTGGAGAAAAGAGTGTAGCAGAGAAACTAGACTGGAGAGAAGAGAGTAGTGAAGGGAAACTAGACTGGATGAAAGAGAGTGAAGAAGAGAAACTAGACTGGATGAAAGAGGGTGAAGAAGAGAAACTAGACTGGATGAAAGAGAGTGAAGAAGAGAAACTAGACTGGAGAAAAGAGTGAAGCAGAGAAATTAGACAGGAGAAAAGAGAGTGATGAAGGGAAACTAGACTGGAGAAAAAAGAGTGATGAAGGGAAACTAGACTGGAGAAAAGAGAGTGATGAAGATAAACTGGACTGGAAAAAAGAGAGTGAAGAAGAGAAACTAGACTGGATGAAAGAGAGTGATGAAAAGAAACTAGACTGCATGAAAGAGAGTGAAGAAGAGAAACTAGACTGGAGAAAAGAGTGAAGCAGAGAAACTAGTCTGGATGAAAGAGAGTGATGAAAAGAAACTAGACTGGAGAAAAGAGTGAAGCAGAGAAACTAGACTGGATGAAAGAGAGTGATGAAAAGAAACTAGACTGCATGAAAGAGAGTGAAGAAGAGAAACTAGACTGGAGAAAAGATTGAAGCAGAGAAACTAGACTGGATGAAAGAGAGTGATGAAAAGAAACTAGACTGCATGAAAGAGAGTTGTAGAAGAGAAACTAGACTGGAGAAAAGAGTGAAGAAGATAAACTAGTCTGGATGAAGGAGAGTGAAGAAGAGAAACTAGACAGGATGAAGGAGAGTGAAGAAGAGAAACTAGACAGGATGAAGGAGAGTGAAGAAGAGAAACAAGACTGGATGAAGGAGAGTGAAGAAGAGAAACTAGACTGGAGAAAAGAGAGTGAAGAAGAGAAACTAGACTGGATGAAGGAGAGTGAAGAAGAGAAACTAGACAGGATGAAGGAGCGTGAAGAAGAGAAACTAGACAGGATGAAGGAGAGTGAAGAAGAGAAACTAGACTGGATGAAGGAGAGTGAAGCAGAGAAACTAGACTGGATGAAGGAGAGTGAAGAAGAGAGTCATGATAATGCCTCGGGTAACAATTAAGTGCTTAATCAAATCATTGTGTGAATCCTGAAGTCTGATTGGAGCAGACATTTCCAATCCCGCGGTCAGATTCTAATCAAAAGATGGCCCTGACCTCAGTGATTTTTTTGATTTTGACTTTGTGGCTGTGGAATGGAGTGTAAACCCAGTTACGCTGAGAGCATCAGCCCTGCCATCAGTGTGTGTGTGTGTGTGTGTGTGTGTGTGTGTGTGTGTGTGTGTGTGTGTGTGTGTGTGTGTGTGTGTGTGTGTGTGTGTGTGTGTGTGTCTCTGGGTGTCTGTGTGTGTGTGAGAGAGAGAGAGAGAGAGAGAGAGAGAGAGAGAGAGAGAGAGAGAGAGACACACACGGGCGGGCGGGCGGGCGGACGGACGGACGGACGGACGGACGGACGGATACATAGAGAGATACATAGAGAGATACATAGAGAGATACAGAGAGAGATACAGAGAGAGATACAGAGAGAGAGATACAGAGAGAGAGATACAGAGAGAGAGATACATAGAGAGAGATACAGAGAGAGAGATACATAGAGAGATACAGAGAGAGATACAGAGAGAGATACAGAGAGAGATACAGAGAGAGATACAGAGAGAGATACAGAGAGATACAGAGAGATACAGAGAGATACAGAGAGATACAGAGAGATACAGAGAGAGAGAGAGATACAGAGAGAGAGAGAGATACAGAAAGAGAGAGATACAGAAAGAGAGAGATACAGAGAGAGAGAGAGATACATAGAGAGAGAGAGAGATACATAGAGAGAGAGAGAGACAGACACATAGAGAGAAATCTGGCACAACCAAATCATCACAAAACAAAAAAAATAATATATCACCGATTGGAACGACACCACAAAAAATGTAAGTAAACTTCAATACTATTTGGCTCTAAACAGACAGTACTTGGTGGCAGACTATCTGACCACTGTGACTGATAGAAAACTGAGGCAAACATTGACTAGGTACAGACTCAGTGAGCACCGTCTGGCTATAGAGACCGGTCGTCACAGACAAACCTGGCTGCCCAGAGAGGACAGTCTGGCTATAGAGACCGGTCGTCACAGACAAACCTGGCTGCCCAGAGAGGACAGTCTGGCTATAGAGACCGGTCGTCACAGACAAACCTGGCTGCCCAGAGAGGACAGTCTGGCTATAGAGACCGGTCGTCACAGACAAACCTGACTGCCCAGAGAGGATAGGCTGTGCTCACTCTGCTCCAGGGGAGAGGTAGAGACAGAGCTGCATTTCCTATTACACTGTGACACATACTCAGACCTAAGAGAATATTTATTTCCCAAAATTATTATCCAATACAAAGAATTTGAAACTATAAAAGATGAAAAAAAAATCAAATATGTATTGGGTAAAAAGCCAAAATGTGCAGTTTTGGCAGCCAAATATGTGTCCCCCTGCCACAACCTGAGGGACAGCCAGTGAAAAGTGTTATTATGTGGATAATATTTCCCATTTAGCTTAGTTTTGTCTTTCATACCAGGTCATGTGTCTTCTCAGTCATGTTGACACTGGTCTTCTACCAGGTCATATGTCTTCTCAGTCATGTTGACACTGGTCTTCTACCAGGTCATGTGTCTTCTCAGTCATGTTGACACTGGTTTACTACCAGGTCATGTGTCTTCTCAGTCATGTTGACACTGGTCTACTACACCTGGTCTACTACCAGGTCATGTGTCTTCTCAGTCATGTTGACACTGGTCTACTACCAGGTCATGTGTCTTCTCAGTCATGTTGACACTGGTCTACTACCAGGTCATGTGTCTTCTCAGTCATGTTGAGACTGGTCTACTACCAGGTCATGTGTCTTCTCAGTCATGTTGACACTGGTCTACTACCAGGTCATGTGTCTTCTCAGTCATGTTGACACTGGTCTACTACCAGGTCATGTGTCTTCTCAGTCATGTTGACACTGGTCTACTACCAGGTCATGTGTCTTCTCAGTCATGTTGACACTGGTCTACTACTGTTGTTTTAATGTATTGTTGTTCTGATTATTATTGTTGTTGTAGTTGTTGTTAATGGTAATCTCATTTCCACTACTACTATTATTATTGCTGGTGGTCCCACCATTTATTTATACATAAATATATATATTATATAAATATATCTATATATATATACATTTTTATTCATATTTTTCGATATGTATACTTTGACAATGTAAGTAATAATACACTTACCATGTCAATGAAGTCAATTGAAATGAATTGAGAGAGAGAGAGAGAGAGGGAGGGAGAGGGAGAGAGAGAGAGAGAGAGAGAGAGAGAGAGGGAGGGAGAGGGAGAGAGACAGAGCAACACAGCGAGAGAGAGAGAGAGAGAGAGAGAGAGAGAGAGAGAGAGAGAGAGAGAGAGAGAGAGAGAGAGAGAGGGAGGGAGAGGGAGAGAGACAGAGCAACACAGCGAGAGAGAGAGAGAGAGAGAGAGAGAGAGAGAGAGAGAGAGAGAGAGAGAGAGAGAGAGAGAGAGGGAGGGAGAGGGAGAGAGACAGAGCAACACAGCGAGAGAGAGAGAGAGAGAGAGAGAGAGAGAGAGAGAGAGAGAGAGAGAGAGAGAGAGAGAGAGAGAGAGAGAGAGAGAGAGAGAGAGAGAGAGAGAGAGAGACAGAGAGAGAGAGAGAGAGACAGAGAGAGAGAGAGAGAGAGAGAGAGAGAGAGAGAGAGAGAGAGAGAGAGAGAGTGAGAGAGAGGTGAGAGAGAGAGAGAGTTCTCTACAGCCAGGGGTGTAGTGTGTGCTTAAACAACATCAATGTTTTATTTTCAGAAAACTAAAACTAGCCTCCATTCATGATCTTGAAATGAAGAACAGTCTTTCCCCAAAGCAGTAGTTGGGGCAAGGTAGGGCTCAGAGTGCATGCACCAAATGGTACCCTGTTCCCTATGTAGTGCACTACTACCGTATGGTCCTGGTCTAAAGTAGTGCACTACTACCCTATGGACCCTGGTCTAAACTAGTGCACTACTACCCTATGAGCCCTGGTCTAAAGTAGTGCACTACTACCCTATGGACCCTGGTCTAAAGTAGTGTACTACTACCCTATAGGCTCTGGTCTAAAGTAGTGCACTACTACCCTATAGGTCCTGGTCTAAACTAGTGTCCTACTACCCTATAGGCTCTGGTCTAAAGTAGTGCACTACTACCCTATGGGCCCTGGTCTAAAGTAGTGCAATACTACCCTATGGACCCTGGTCTAAAGTAGTGCCCTACTACCCTATGGTTCCTGGTCTAAAGTAGTACACTACTACCCTATGGGTCCTGGTCTAAAGTAGTGCACTACTACCCTATGGACCCTGGTCTAAAGTAGTGCCCTACTACCCTATGGGCCCTGGTCTAAATTAGTGCCCTACTACTCTATGGACCCTGGTCTAAAGTAGTGCCCTACTACCCTATGGGCCCTGGTCTAAATTAGTGCCCTACTACCCTATGGACCCTGGTCTAAATTAGTGCACTACTACCCTATGGACCCTGGTCTAAAGTAGTGCCCTACTACCCTATAGACCCTGGTCTAAAGTAGTGCACTACTACTCTATGGACCCTGGTCTAAAGTAGTGCCCTACTACCCTATGGGTCCAGGTCTAAAGTAGAGAGCTATTATTTTATTGAACCTTGTCTTAAGCAGTGCACTACACAGGAATAGGGTGCCATTTGGGATACACATAGTCTGTTCATGACCTCATGACCTGACCAGGTAAAACTCTAGGGCTTTCAGTATAAACTGTGACTATGTCTCAAGAATTTGTCCTTCCTGCCAAACTCTAGGACATTCATTATAAATATCACTACATCCCAAGAAGCGTGGAGTAGAGATAATGGGACATCTAGGGCTTGGAGTTTTCCCTGGTCAGGTTACCATCTAGGGCTTGGAGTTTTCCCTGGTCAGGTTACCATCTAGGGCTTGGAGTTTTCCCTGGTCAGGTTACCATCTAGGGCTTGGAGTTTGCCCTGGTCAGGTTACCATCTAGGGCTTGGAGTTTTCCCTGGTCAGGTTACCATCTAGGGCTTGGAGTTTGCCCTGGTCAGGTTACCATCTAGGGCTTGGAGTTTGCCCTGGTCAGGTTACCATCTAGGGCTTGGAGTTTGCCCTGGTCAGGTTACCATCTAGGGCTTGGAGTTTTCCC
>NW_026601524.1:2500-46673 GCF_029448725.1 Salvelinus fontinalis
CTCTCTCTCTGTCTGTCTATTATCTCTCTCTCTCTCTGTCTGTCTATTATCTCTCTCTCTCTCTGTCTGTCTATTATCTCTCTCTCTCTCTGTCTGTCTATTATCTCTCTCTCTCTCTGTCTGTCTATTATCTCTCTCTCTCTCTATGTACTGGAAGATGTATTTGCTGAAGTGAAAGTATAATGAGAACTCTCAATACCTCATCGCTATTCATCTATTTTAGCCTCATGGGTAAATGAGATGACTGAATAATGGCTGCTGGTTAACTGTTGAGTGGTATTGATAGATGGTTAGTAGAGGGAAAGAGCCTCAAACTGGACAGGTCCAAGAAATTAAAAAGGGCCACATGTTTGAGAGAATAAGATAAACAGTTAGACTATAATTCATACTAACAAAAAGAAAACTGCATCATAACAAGAAAATAAATTGAACAATAGAAAAGCAGGCCAGATGCTGAAGGAGGATGGAAGCCAACTAATCAGGTCATTGAATACATAAATACTGTCATTATATCAGTGGCAGGAATCAGCCCTGTTTCCCATGGTCATTGCTGCAATGTATCAACATAATAACACACCTAAAGCCAGTCACATCTTGACTTGGGAGCTCAGCTGCCTCTGCCTAACTTCTGAATGCATTAACCTTTCCAAACAGAGAACTTAGACTCATTGCCCTCTCTCTTTCCGGAGCAAGAGCAAAGTTTGACCTTTATTCATAGAATAAATAATGGAAAAATAAGCAGTGAAAAACTCTAGTCCCCCATAGACGATAAGCAGCAAAAAACTCTAGTCCCCCATAGATGATAAGCAGCGAAAAACTCTAGTCCCCCATAGATGATAAGCAGCGAAAATTTCTAGTCCCCCATAGATGATAAGCAGCGAAAAACTCTAGTCCCCCATAGATGATAAGCAGCGAAAATTTCTAGTCCCCCATAGATGATAAGCAGCGAAAAACTCTAGTCCCCCATAGATGATAAGTAGCGAAAAACTCTAGCCCCCCCAAAGAGATAGCTCCTCTGTTCAGTGTGCACCTTGGAGCATGTGTCAGAATAGCTTTGCAGATGTCTGTGCCCACGGATGGGGCATGTTAATATTCACAGCCTGTGTGTAGGAGAGCACTTAAGAACAATAAAGGAGGGGGCTCCGTTCTCCAGACAGCCATGGGTAAGAGCAATCCTCTTGTACCTATCAATCACCTGTCTCCTGCATCCGCTACCATATTTATTCTGCATCCAGATTGCATTTACATGATTGAGTGCACATGACTTTTTTAAGGATGGGCACCCACAGGACTGACTTTTAAATGGTCATTAGGACCCCCCCTCCCTTCACGCAGATTAATCCTGCCTGATTGCTCTGCCTGCAAATCTGTTTCTCAGAAGCCATGGGTGGGCGCGGCCCGCCCAGCTTGCCTCACTTCTGCTCTGTCCCCCCCCTTTCTTTCGCTCTGCCTCTGCTATCCTTCATACATCCTTGAAGGTGAAGACCAGCACTTTACTGTGTGTCTGTGTGTGCGTGTTGATGGATTGTGGCAGACCATTTCAATCCGCTGCTTAAACTTAAGCAGCTCTTATTAAACAGGCCCTGATGTTAGCGAGGTGGTAGGCAGACATTAGCAGAAAGGCAGCCCATGCCACCACGTGTCTACCCAATGTGCCTGTGGACAGATTTGGGCTTAACTAACTCGGGGCTACAACTCCAGAATACAAATCAGGGTTGGCAAAGACGGCGATGAGAGCCAAACGAGGTGAAGCCTGACAAATACTCCCTCTAGTCTGCAGGACGGGCAAGAAATCAAATTAGACCTCCATTTTCCCACTAAAACCCTGGAGCGAGACACTCCAACACAAACGCCTCTAGGATGGATAGGAATGACAGGCTGTGCAATAGACAGGTTTGACATGGATCAACTGCCTGATTAGCCAGTGTTTAAGTCCACTGATCCAAATCCTCATGGGGAAACAACATCATGCACCAACCAACATGGAGACAATTACATATGCACCTTGAATGGTGTTGGTCCCGAAGCTGACAGACCCCATGTTGCACTGTCAGCTCCACAAGCAGAAGTAGATTCATGAAGATGGACAGCCAGAGAGTGATGGGATGTGATGCTATGCTGTCAACAACACATTGTTGAGGTTGCGCCACGGGCAATTATGGAGTAAGCCTGTGGGCAGCTGTTGCTGTAGCTCCCCTGAAATGTCGGACACTTACAAGCACACACACATGCCCACACACACACACACACACACACAGACACAGACGCACACGCACACGCACACGCACACGCACACGCACACGCACACGCAC
The DNA here is from genome assembly GCF_029448725.1 of Salvelinus fontinalis. Lineage (NCBI taxonomy): Eukaryota > Metazoa > Chordata > Actinopteri > Salmoniformes > Salmonidae > Salvelinus > Salvelinus fontinalis. Next base: position 4,813 of record NW_026601524.1, read on the forward strand.
ACGCACACACACACACACACACACACACACACACACACACACACACACACACACACACACACACAGACACGCACACGCACACACGCACACACACATGCACACACACACTTTCGCTAATTTCAAACACGTGTACAGGTAATTGTGATTGCTCTCAGGGATTGAATGCTGGCATGCTACCCAGCCAGCAGCGTCCAGTAAAGAGTGTTGAAATTGTCTCTAGAAGTATCTGTGGATCCATGGAGTAGCTCTCTCAGTGGAAGTGTCTAGTCTTGTGAGACTAAGGAAGACTGTGTGCTGCGCTGGCCCCGTTGCACGCTGGCGCTAGGGCACTGGGCTGAGAGACTGGGACACTTTCTGAGCAGAGAGCTAGCACGCACCCATTGTTAGTTCCTGTCTCAGACTTAATGGAGAAACCCGTCATGGCTGGCAGAGCCTGCTTGGCTGTTCCGGACACGGTGAACACTTCTGAGATGGTAGGTAGACACAGCACAATTCAATCTCTTCACTCCCACCCCGGCTTTACCAGGACTTTAGTTCTTTCAAAACAATTAAGCAGAATGAGGTTTTCCCGTTTGTTTAGCTTTCTCTTTTTAATTAGAAAGTTAAGTATTTGTTTTTAAAGGCCAGGGCTTTGGCTTGGTGCCCGGGTTAGGGAGCTTTTGAAAAATGTCTTATTAATGACAATCCTGCCAAATCCCTGTGCCCCTGGGTTCATCACTCACACCACACTGCCCTGTGCACAGGCACCCTGCCAGCCTGGAGAGGAAGAGGGGAGGGAAGAGGTGAAGGGAGAAGAGGTGAAGAGACATTCTTCCTCTCTTCTTCTTTTTCCCACCATCAGCCTAGATACATCTCTCTATGATGACTATAACTTATTGCACTGACAGTTGGAAAACGGATGTATAAGCCAGTTATTGTCGTCGGTATTAAACATGTAATTCCCAGAGCTTCCACCTTCTGGACCCAAGTTGCCCTGAGAGCCAGAGTTCTGCTTCTGTTACTGTTACCAGAGAGAGAGCCACTCTGGGTCTTACAAATTGAAATACTGTTCCTGCATAGCAGAGCCAACACAGAAGATCTAATTGGAAGAGATAAACCAAGTGTTTGTCGGAGTGACAGTAGGTAGCTAGCTGCAGTATGGATGGAGGTTGTTACAACACTTACATCTTCACCTGGCCTCTAACCTAGACATGCCTAGACATGCCATTCTGTACCCAGCGGTGTGAGTCACAGGCAGGTGTGCATGACTGTCACCTGTGCTGCCGCCTGCCCGTGCCCCAAGTGTGCTGTCTTAATGAGAAGTGAGCCAGCCCTCCTAGTTTGGCCTAAATTAATTAATCAGTCCTCATTATGCACACTGTTCCTCAGTAATTGCGAGTACAGGCACAGTGATGAATGATAGTAGAAGAGTGAAAGCGTTCTCATTAACAGGGGAAAAGTGTTTGACCACCCTTATAATGAGGCCTCTCCCTTCCTGCTACACACACAGGTGCCCACACTCACTTACATACGCTCTCTCTCCTCCTCCTCTCTCCCCACCCCCACTTTCTCTCTCTCTCTCTCTCTCTCCCCTCCTTTCTCCCAACCCCCTCTTTCTCTCTATTTCTCTCTCTCTCTTCCTCTGAATCTCTAAAACAGTGAGCGTTTCTCTCTATTTCTCTCTCTCTCTTCCTCTGAATCTCTAAAACAGTGAGCGCACTGGGACTCCCTGAACGAGACAAGAGCAGCGGACTCATTTCAGATAAATGGCCAACAGCGTGGTGGTGGGGTCTTGCAGGGTCAGGAAAGCAGTGGGTTTTTGCCATATAGGCTATGCCTGACTAAGTTGGAGCTTAGCTGGAGTTGCGTAGGGCAGGATCAATTTAATGGAAGGTTATGTGGCAAAGAATGATACTGATATTCAAGACCCAGGGAACTTCATCAGTCAGAAAACTCTCTGTAAAGATTCTCACATCCTTATTCAAACAAAATAATGAATGAATTTTTTCAATGCTCTAAAACAGTACCTTAGCCAGACGCCATCAAATGTTTTCAGATGCATCAGTTGCTTTTCTACTGTTTGAGGTGCTCACGAGTTGCATTGACCCCTAACTAAACTATCTGAAATGTAATTTAAACCCCCAAGCCCCTCAATTAAACCCCTGTGTGTCATTGGCACACCCTGCCGCTATCATTCCCCTCCATCTGTGGCTCTCATTTGATGTGCCTCACTGATAATGTTCCATATGCCAGTTGACAAATTGGAGAGTTTTGGTTCTGTGAAGGGCTGTGAGGGGCGTGAGGTTCACTCTGCCCAACAGGGAGGATGCTGGGTAAGACTGATCCTGAGAGGAGGAGGCCACGGTCCTTCCATCTGTTTCACCTCTCTATCAGCTCTCTCTCTCTCTGTCTCTCTGTCTCTCTTTGAGGAAACCTCAGGGACCAGCGTTCTGTTTTTTAACCAGTTTTCAACATCTTTCAATACAATTTTCACTCACTAAATAAGAATATGTAGTTGAATCAAGTTTCAATGTCACATGCACAAGTACAGTGAAATGCCTTTCTTGCAAGCTCTAAACCCAACAATGCAGCAATCAACATCAATTTGAAAGGTAAAATACAATCAAGCTCACAGAACAGGACTACCGAGTGCTGAAGCACATAGCGTGTAAAAAACGTTGGTTGCAACACTCACTACCGAGTTCCAAACTGCCTCTGGAAACAACGTCAGCACAAGAACTGTTCATCGGGAGCTTCATGAAATGGATTTCCATTTTGTTTGGGGAAGGCCATTTCCTGTTTCAGCATGACAATACCCCCGTGCCCAAAGAGAGATCCATACAGAAATGGCCTTTTGAGATTGGTATGGAAGAACTTGACTGGCCTGCACAGGGCCCTGACCTCAACCCCATCGAACACCTTTGGAATGAATTGGAACGCCGACCCCAAGCCAGGCCTAATCGCCCAACATCAGCGCCCGACCTCACTAATGCTCTTGCTGCTGAATGTAAGCAAGTCCCTGCAGCAATGTTCCAACATCTAGTGGAAAGCCTTCCCAGAAGAGTGGAGGCTGTAATAGCAGCAACGGGGGGCAACTCCATATTAATGCCCATGATTTTGGAATGAGATATTCGACGAGCAGGTGTCCACATGCATAGAGTATGTATAGGAGCCCTGCCGATGTGGGTGGGGACGTGCTCGCCCCCCCATTTCCTGTTGTCCATGATTAGCTCATTGGTCTTACTGACGTTGAGGTTAGTGGTTGTTGTCCCAGCACCACACTGCCAGGTCTCTGACCTCCTCCCTGTAGACTGTCTCATTGTCACCGGTGATCAGGCCTGCCACTGTAGTGTCATCAGCAAACTTGATGATGGTGTTGGAGTCGTACATGGATGTACAGTCTGGGTGAACAGGGAGTGCAGGGGGGAACAAGCACACACCCCTGTGGGAGCGGTGATGTTGCCTAGCCCCACCATCTGGGGTCGGCCATCAGGAAGTCCTGGATCCAGTTGTAAAGGGAGGTGTTCAACACAATGGTGTTGAACACTGAGCTGTAGTCAATTAACAGCATTCTCATATAGGTATTCCTCTTATCTAGGTAGGTGAGGGCAGTGTGGAGTGCAATTGAGATTGCGTTGTCTATGGATCTGTTGGTGTGGTATGCGAATTGGAGTGCGTCTAGGGTGTCTGGGATGATGGAGTTGGGCAGTAGTCATTGTGGCATGAAGCCTTAGAGTTCTTAAGAACAGAAATGGCGGTAGTACAGACTGAGACAATGATAGGTTGAAAATTACAGTGAATTTGCCTGCCAGCTGATCTGTGCGTGCTCTGAGAACGCGCCCTGGAATACTGTCCGGCCCCACGGCCTTGCAGATGTTGACCTGATTATAGACCTTACTCACGTCGGCCTCGGGGAACAGATCAGCCAGTCCTCTGGGTCCGAAGTGGCCCTCACGCACAGCAGCGTGTTGCTATTGTCAAAGTGTGCATAAAATGCATTGAGTTTGTCTGGTAGAGAGGCATCGTTGGGAATGTCACGACTAGATCTGCCTTTGTAATCCATAATGGACCGTAGCCTCTGCCACATGCGGAGGGCGTCGGAGTCTGTGTATTATGATTCCACCTTAGTCCTATATTTTCCTTTTGCTCGTTTGTTGACTTTGTTGGCGGAGGTCATAGCGGGACGTCTTGTACTTGTTCCAACATTGGGAGTGACATGTCATCTATTACCCTAATGATATAACATAATGGTGGAACAATGGATAGGCGATAACAACCGAGCAGATATCAATCAGGAAAGGAAATGACTGTATATCTGCCTGAGTAATCTGCTGACGACAGGCAGGCACTGCAGCAGCCCATTCATGTGTTTGAGTAGGGACTTCATGTCCTCCGTGTTTGCAGTGATTCAACCCTGTGAAGAACATGAAGTATTCCTCCATGCTTAACGTTAACCTTTCAAAGCTTTTGCCTCTGCTACTGCTTCAGGCAAAAACATGCTTCACATCTGATGAGAAGAAATATGTACAGTATACAATCTCATGGGAGTTAAACTGCTATATACTCTGTGTACTGCATGCACTGTAAAAAATATAAATAAAATACACAAATTTAGTTGTTTCAACAAATTCTTATTAAGTAACTGGTTCCACAGCCTTTTTTTGGTTAACTTAACTTTTCAGTCAGTGTTACCGGTACTTAACATTTTTTGTTGGCCCAAACCTCGCTCCAACATGAGAAAGCGTATGCAAAAATGATGTGTTTTCGCAATTTGTCTCATATGTTAATTCAACTACAAATTCTTATTTTGCCATCTTACCTAAAAACAAGCTGCGGAACTACTATTTAACACTCATTGACTGTGCATGTTAATTTATACAGCAGTTATTATTCAACAGGTCCTGACCTGGGATTTGAACTCACAACCTCTTGGTTCATGCCATGCCGATCGTCCTGCTATGCCACCATGTCTATGCGAATTATCAGTCAATCTAATTGATTTGATTTACTTATTTCAGCAATTTTAGGTTTTTCTGTATAGTTGTCTAATGTTGGTGGGGAATATGACTATATTTTCATGTTACTCCTTAATCACTATGATAAATAAAATAGTTTTCCTTGAGTGTACTTTTAACAGAGCTCAGATTTACTTTGAAGTGCAAAGTGTAGCAATACAGGTGAAATGAGTCATTGACCTGGACATGGTGGTGTAGCAGGATGATTGGAATACTGTGACACAAGAGGTTACGTGTTCAAATCCCAGGGGAGGAAATGTTGATTAGTAATTAATGTATGAATGAAAATGGACAATCAAATAAATATTTAGTGGTCACATGAGTCAAATACAACAGGTGTGGACTTTACAGTGAAATGCTTACCTTCGAGCCCATTCTCAACAGCTAAAAAGTAAGACAAATATTTGCTTAAGGAAATAGTAACACAATAAAAACAATAACTAGGCTATATACAAGGAGTACCAGTACCGAGTCAATGTGCAGGGGTACGAGGTAGTACAGTATGTACATGTGGGTAGGGGTAAAGAGACTTGGCAATCAGAATATATACTAAACAGAGTTGCAGCAGCATGTGTAAAGTGTGAGCGTGTGTGTGTTGCAGAGTTAGTGTAGTATGTGTGAGTGGAGTCTAGTGAGTGTGCATAGAGCCAGTGTAAGGGAGTCAGTGCAAATCAATTAAGATAAATACATAATAAATGGGGTCACTGTAAATAGTAGGGTAGCCATTTGATTAACTGTTCAGCAGTCTTATGGCTTGGGGGTATGTATATGTGCCAAATATGTAAGTTGAAAACAATGTATGTTAATAGCACTGTGTGTGTAACTAGTTCCACAGCCTTTTGTTTTAGGTAAGATTCAAAAATAATAATTTTTAGTTGAATGAACATATGAGACAAATTGAGCAAAAACATAATTTTAAGTTGACTGCATTTTATCTGTTTTCTCATGTTGTGTCCAACAAAAAATGTTAAATTCATGTAACTAAAATAAAAAGAGTAAATAAAAGTAAATGAAGTAAATAAAAAAAGTAATAAGAGTAAATAAAAAAAGGCTGTGGAACCAGTTATTTAATTATATTTAGTTGAAACAACTAGAGTGCGACGCTAGCGTATGAAACCCATACTAAACATTACACATGCACGTGCACACACACACACACACACACACACACACACACACACACACACACACACACACACACACACACACACACACACACACACACACACACACACACACACACACACACACACACACACACACACACACACAGTGTATACAGTATAAACATTGGGGCCATCTGAGACTCCCTTCTGGAAGATGAGTGAGGCAGGCTCTCTGATCAGGTCCAACTAAACTGGTTCATCCCCTTGGCAGAAAGCTCTGAAGAGACAGCAGAGGAAGATGTACAGAGCACCAGAGACTATTGGAGGGGCCCAGGCCTATTGAAAGTGCTGCAAGTGTGTGTGTGTGTGTGTGTGTGTGTGTGTGTGTGTGTGGTGTGGTGTGGTGTGGTGTGGTGTGGTGTGGTGTGGTGTGGTGTGGTGTGGTGTGGTGTGGTGTGTGTGGTGTGTGTGGTGTGTGTGGTGTGTGTGGTGTGTGTGTGAGTGTGTGTGTGTGTGTGAGTGTGAGTGTGAGTGTGAGTGTGAGTGTGAGTGTGAGTGTGAGTGTGAGTGTGAGTGTGAGTGTGAGTGTGAGTGTGAGTGTGAGTGTGAGTGTGAGTGTGAGTGTGAGTGTGAGTGTGAGTGTGAGTGTGAGTGTGAGTGTGAGTGTGAGTGTGAGTGTGAGTGTGTGTGAGTGTGTGAGTGTGTGAGTGTGTGAGTGTGTGAGTGTTTGTGTGTGTTTAAGTGGTGAATTAACGTTGTTGAGAGAGCTGGATAAGTGGCTCGGAGTGGTCTCACTGCCAGAGCATATTCTGAAAGCCAACTCTGAGACACACACCAGGGAAAGGGAGAGCATGGAGGCTTACTGGGTAATCTGGTCAGAGAGTGTGCTGGAAGCTGTGCTGAATATTCAATGGACTGGATAAAAACATAGATTTAATTTCTGACTACAACATCAGTAGCACTGCTTTCCCTTTAGGATAGTTCTACATTCTGCGATTTTACCTTGTGTACTTTCAGCATCCTTTTGCCTGTGTTTGAGTGTGTGTCCATGAGTGTGCACGTTTTTGTGTGCGAGTAAAAATGACTCAGTAGCAGGACTTGACATCTACTCTTTATGTTTTTCATAAAAGAAGAAAAGCAAGTTGTGACCTTAAATGACATAAGGTTGGCTTGAACTGCATCCAGCAGTGTTTGGTTTCACATTGGTTCTGGGAACGAAGCCATTAGCTTCCTGACCGGTAAAACAGAAACGTTTTTAAACGTTCTGAAAACGGAAGTGGAAATTTCGCCTGTTCTGTGAACGTTTCATTTTATGTTGCAGGGAGATTCTGAAAACATTTTACTCCAGGCTTCCTGGATGGTTTTATTAACGCTCTGAAAACCAGCATTTTAGGTCATTTGAGTTTTTAAAAAAAATTCCTTCCTTAAAACTTTCACAAAAATTTTCATAAATACTTTTAGGAAGACTTCTAGCTTATTTTGGGTTAAATTTTTTGAACTCCAAGAACTGATAGAACACATGAAAACACCATTTTTTTTGTAACACGACATCACTGAGATTCAAACCTATTATCTTCTGTTCTCTATCCATGGAATTACTCCACTGCGCCACCAGAATGGAGCTAGTGTTTTTTTACACATACAAACCTGATTATTTTAGTCTATTCAAACAGACCCCATTTCTAAGGAAACAAACACTTATTAAGATCAGCTGTGGCCAATTAGTGGATGAGGCCAACACACCTGAACAAACAGACGAGAGAGTTTTGTTGACGCTGAGAATGGAATGTATTTGTGGAATGTATTTTCTGAACATTACTAAAGTTTTCTTGTGGTGTTTATGGAAAGTTTTCTTAATGTTTTCGGAACAATTTGAGAACATTACTTTACTGGGACAGTCATGGGGTAGCTTCCCATTTCTGTAGTTTCCCATACTTCGCAGTATGTTGGAAACACCCGCTTTTAGCTACAGAAAGTCAACATACGAGAATACCCCTAGAGTCTGCGAGAGCGGGGGCGGAAGATGACTCATTGGCTGACAACATGGTAATGACTGGACCGGAAACGACTACGAGTAATGAGAGCACAGCACAAGAGAACACCACAGCAACTGTCACAAGTTCCGCTGCAACAGCGGGCCACAAACAGATGCAGGTATGTGTCTGTGGTTGGAGGAAAGTTACATCACACCATGGGTTGAGGATCCACCAGGGGAAGAAGGGGTGTTTGGGTAAAGAGAGACAGAGGCCTCGCATTGATCACTTTCTGCAAAAGCGATCAAATCAGTCGAATGAAGCACAGCAACTGGACGCAAACCATAGTTTGCAGTGCATCAGTACCACTGTCATGGAGGACGTAAACTCAAGCACCGAAGTAACAACTGAGGTGGAACCAACAACAGGAGTGGAACTCACCCAGCCTCCTAGACCTGCAGTCGAGAGGAGACTACCAGGGCACAGACCGTATGTGAAGTGGCCTGGCGCCAGTGACAAGAAGTTGTGGGAAGCAGTGAATACTGACCTTACCTTGACCCTCGAGAAACTTTGAGGCACAGTGGAGAAGAAGTTGGAGAGGATGGGGGACATCATCTATGAGTACGTGGCAGAAAGCTTTGGAGTGCCAAACGCTTTGGAGTTCCAAACCCACCAGTTTCCAGGAGGCAACAAGAAATCAAGTGCCTCGTTCAAGAAAGGAGACAGCTTAAGAAACAGTGGAAGAAGGCCTCGGAAGTGGAAAAGGAGGGCATAGAGGCACTTCAGGCTGACATTAAAACCCGGTTGGCATCCCTCCATAGAGCAGAGAACCTACGGAAACGCAGAAGGAAGAAAGAACAAACTAGAACTCGATTCTATAAAGATCCCTTCAAGTTCCTTAAAAGTCTCTTCACGAAGGACAAAAGTGGAGAGACTCAAAGCGACATGAACATCTGGCCATCCCATCAGATATCCCACCCATTGAAGCCCCGAAACATCATATTGAGACCAGCCCTCTGACATGGAAAGAGGTGGAAAACACAGTTCGACGGGCAAGAACAACATCAGCCCCGGGGCCAAATGGAGTCCCGTACAAAGTGTATAAGAACGCACCAGACGTCCTGAGGGTCCTCTGGAGGCTTATGAGAACAGCTTGGCAGAAGAAGATAATACCCAAAGTGTGGCGTAGGGCAGGCGGGGTCCTGATCCCTAAGGAGAAGGATGCAGTGAACATCAGCCAATTCCGCCCAATCTCCTTACTGAATGTCGAGGGTAAAATCTTCTTTAGGTTCATTGCCCAGAGGATGTCCGAGTACCTGCAAAGGAATGCGTACGTCGATACATCTGTACAGAAGGCAGGAATATCAGGGTTATCTGGCTGCTTGGAACACTCCAGCATGATCTGGCACCAGATCCAAATGGCCAAGGTGGAGAAAAGGGACCTCCACGCAGTCTTCCTCGACCTCGCCAATGCATTTGGCTCTGTGCCCCATGAACTCCTGTGGTCTGCCTTCAGATTTTTCCACATACCGGACACCATCACAACGCTGGTGAAGTCGTACTTCAAGGATCTGCAGTTCTGCTTCACCACCTCAGAGTTCACCACCTCATGGCAGTGCCTGAATGTAGGTATAATGGCGGGATGTACCATTTCTCCGTTGGCATTCATAATGGCAATGGAGGTTATCATCAGATCCTCAAAATGGGTTGCTGGTGGACAGCGAGTCGACTCTGGTTTCCGCCTCCCTCCACTCAGAGCCTACATGGACGACATTACAACATTGACCACCACTGTCCCATGCACCAGGAGACTGCTCAGAAAACTCGAGGAGAACATCAGCTGGGCCCGTATGAAGATTAAACCATCCAAGTCACGCAGCATCTCGATTGTGAAGGGAGTACTCTCTGACCTGAAATTCTTCATTGGAGATGACCAAATCCCAACAGTGTCTGAGCAGCCGGTAAAACGCCTTGGAAGGTGGTATGATGCAAGCCTGAAGGACAAAGACCAGGTACAACAGCTGCGCAAAGACATCAGTAGTAGCCTACAGTCCATCGACAACACCCAGCTCCCTGGAAAGTTAAAGGCCTGGTGTCTGCAGTTTGGTCTCCTACCCCGGGGGTTGTGGCCCCTAGCAGTGTATGAGGTTCCAATCTCAACAGTGGAGAAGATGGAAAAAGGAGTCACAGGCTACTTAAAGAAGTGGCTCGGAGTTCCACGATGCCTTACCACCATAGGCCTCTATGGAGATGGTGTCCTCAAGCTGCCCCTCACCAGTCTAACAGAGGAATTCAAGTGTGCAAAAACCAGGCTCCAGATGACACTGAATGAATTTCGAGACCCAGTGCTGAGCAACAACGCGCCGACCTTGGCAACTAAGCGCAAATGGAGGCCAGGAAAAGCAGTCCAGGAGGCAACAGCAGCCCTCAGACATGCTGACATTGTGGGTCATGTTCAGCAAGGGAGAGGAGGCCTTGGGCTAACTAGCTGTGCTGCTTGGAGTAAGGCCACTGCACCAGAGCGGCGGAAGATGGTAGTGCAGGAAGTACGCCATCAGGAGGAGGCTGCAAGGTGGGCCAAGGCAGTCTCTCTTGCCAAACAGGGACAGTGGACTCGATGGGACAGTGTAGAGAAGAGGAAGATCAGCTGGAAGGATCTGTGGGCCATGGAAGCGAGGCGGTTGAGCTTTTCCATCAGAGCAACATATGACGTCCTTCCAACACCAGTTAATCTTCACCAATGGTATGGTGAAGATCCGGACTGTGCCCTCTGTTCCATGCCAGCCAACCTCAGGCACATTCTCACAGGGTGTAAAACAAGCCTCACCCAAGGACGCTACACTTGGCGTCACAACCAAGTCCTTAAAAACCTTGCGTCCGCCCTGGAGGACAAGCGAGCTGCCACCAACTCCCTACCACCCCCAGCAGCATCACACCCCTTACGGACGACCTTTGTCCGCGAAGGGGCTAAACCACTGAAGAGCGGCTCTACACCATTAGAGCGAGACCAGCTGCGCTTGGCCCGCGACTGGAAAATGCTAGCTGACATTGGCCGGAAACTTGTGTTTCCTCCGGAGATCGCAACCACCACCCTAAGACCTGACATGGTGCTCTGGTCCCATTCGCTCAAGAAGGTCTTCATCATTGAGCTCACAGTGACCCTGGGAGGACTCAGTAGATAAGGCTTATGAGCGGAAACATCTGCGCTATGCCGATGTAGCTGCCGAAGCACGGCATCATGGCTGGAACACAGAAGTCCGACCAGTGGAGGTGGGCTGCAGAGGTTTTGTGGCGACATCTACAACCAGACTGCTTAGAGACCTGGGAATTAAGGGCCAGAGCCAGCGTTCGGCAATCAAAGCCGTATCAGAGGCGGCAGAAGGCAGCAGTCAATGGCTCTGGATGAAGAGGAAAGACCCCAGCTGGGCCCCGAAGTGAGAGGGCCAGGAGGTATGCGGTCAACAATGCTTGACTCAGGGAGGAAGACGCCCCTGCCATGCATAGTCCCATGGGATGTTGGCTATCAACAACAACGCAACTCCTATGACTAATTGGGAATAGGACGCAAGCGTAGGATTGATCACCCTGTCGCTGGCCGCCTTTGGGGAGGGTGTATAGTGTGAAAGGCCGAAACACCCTAGGAACTAAAGGTACACTACTGACGATGCGCTCCCCAAATTTCACCAGTCTCACTGCTCATGAACTCTTGGAAGTGCTTGCACAAAGGATAGTAACATCTCATCCTGTGTTCTTGGAATCTAAATAGAACCAAGAGGAAACCTATAGGAAACGTTGTGCTGAAGTACTGAAATTCCCACAAAAGATCATGTTTCTTAACGTTCTCTGAAGTATTTGAGAACATTCCCAATTTCAAACCAGTTGGAGAATGTTCCTAAAACATTTAAATTAAATGTAACCATGTCTGAACTTTTAGGAAACGTTCTGTTAAGGTAGTGGTCACCAACAAATGGATCGCAATCAACTGGTCGATCTCCAAGGCATTCCTAGTTGATCGCCAAACATTTCTGTAAAAAAAACTATGATAAATAAATAAAGAGGACCATAATGCTTTATTTTATTTTATTTGTCTCGCACTGTTGGCAGTAGTTGCACCTGATTTAGCTGCCCTGCATGCCGGGTAGGCGAAGTGTTCCCATTTTGAACCAATTCATGTGTCTGAAGGTACAAACTATATACAGTTGAAGTCGGAAGTTTACATACACTTAGGTTGGAGTATTAAAACTAGGTTTTCAAACACTCCACAAATTTCTTGTCAACAAACTATAGTTTTGGCAAGTTGGTTAGGACATCTACTTTGTGCATGACAAGTCATTTTTCCAACAATTGTTTACAGACAGATTATTTAACTTATAATTCACTCTATCACAATTCCAGTAGGTCAGAAGTTTACATTCACTAAGTTGACTGTGCATTTAAACAGCTTGGAAAATTCCAGAAAATTATGTCATGGCTTTAGAAGCTTCTGACATCATTTGAGTCAATTGGAGGTGTACCTGTGGATGTATTTTAAGGCCTACCTTCAAACTCTTGATGCTTCACATCATGAGAAAATCAAAAGAAATCAGCCAAGACCTCAGAAAAAAATGTGTAGATCTCCACAAGTCTGGTTCATCCTTGGGAGCAATTTCCAAACACCTGAAGGTACCACATTCATCTGTACAAACAATAGTACGCAGGTATAAACATCATGGGATCCCTCAGCTGTCATACTGCTCAGGGAGGAGACACGTTCTTTCTCCTAGAGATGAACGTACTTTGGTGTGAATAGTGCAAATCAATACCAGACAACAGCAAAGGACCTTGTGAAGATGCTGGAGGAAACAGGTACAAAAGTATCTATATCCACAGTAAAACGAGTCCTATATCGACATAACCTGAAAGGCCACTCAACAAGGAAGAAGCCACTGCTCCAAAACTGCCATAAAAAAAAGCCAGACTACGGTTTGCAACTGCACATGAGGACAAAGATTGTACTTTTTGGAGAAATGTTCTCTGGTCTGATGAAACAAAAATAGAACTGTTTGGCCATACTGACCATCGTTATGTTTGGAGGAAAAAGGGGGATGCTTGCAAGCCGAAGAACACCATCCCAACCTTGAAGCATGGGGGTGGCAGCATCATTTTGTGGGGGTGCTTTGCTGCAGGAGGGACTGGTGCACTTCACAAAATAGATGGCATCATGAGGTAGGACAATTATGTGGATATATTGAAGCAACATCTCAAGACATCAGTCAGGAAGTTAAAGCTTGGTCTCAAATGGGTCTTCCAAATGGACAATGACCCCAAGCATACTTCCAAAGTCGTGGCAAAATGGCTTAAGGACAACAAAGTATTGGAGTCTTGGAGTGGCCATCATAAAGCCCTGACCTCAATCTTATAGAAAATGTGTTGGGAGAACTGAAAAAGCTTGTGTGAGCAAGGAGGCCTACAAACCTGACTCAGTTGCACCCGCTCTGTCAGGAGGAATGGGCCAAAATTCACCCAACTTATTGTGGGAAGCTTGTGGAAGGCTACCCGAAACGTTTGACCCAAGTTAAACAATTTGAAGGCAATGCTACCAAATACTAATTGAGTGTATGTAAACTTCTGACCCACTGGGAATGTGATGAAAGAAGTAAAAGCTTAAGTAAACAATTCTCTCTACTATTATTCTGACATTTCACATTCTCAAAATAAAGTCTTAACTCACCTAAAACAGGGAATTTTTACTAGGATTAAATGTCAGGAATTGTGAAAAACTGAGTTGAAATGTTTTTGGCTAAGGTGTATGTAAACTTAGGTCTACCTTTGGCTAATCGAATGGCTCAGATTACCGTGTCTGCTGTAATGTAGCAGGCAAAAAAGAAAGTTCTTACTGTGAGAAAGCCAGCATCCCGGTGTCGCCTCTTCACTGTTGACATTGAAACAGCTGTTTTGTGGGTACTATTTAATGAAGCTGCCAGTTGAGGACTTGTGAGGCGTCTGTTTCTCAAACTAGACACTCTAATGTACTTGTCCTCTTGCTCAGTTGTGCACCGGGGCCTCTCCCGGGGCCACTCCTCTTTCTATTCTGGCTAGAGCCAGTTTGCGCTGTTCTGTGAAGGGAGTAGTACACAGCGTTGTACGAGATCTTCAGTTTCTTCGCGATTTCTAGTCTTAATTTCTCAGCAGAATAGACTGACGAGTTTCAGAAGAAAGGTCTTTATATCTGGCCATTTTGAGCCTGTAATCGAACCCACAAATGCTGATGCTCTATATATTCAACTAGTCTAAAGAAGGCCCGTTTTATTACTTCTTTAATCAGCACTACAGTTGTCAACTGTGCTAACATAATTGCAAAAGGGTTTTCTAATGATCAAATAGCCTTTTAAAATTATAAACTTGGATTAGCTAACACAACATGCCATTGGAACACAGGAGTGATGGTTGTTGATAATGGGCCTCTGTACGCCTATGTAGATACTCCATTAAAAATCTGCCGTTTCCAGCTACAATAGTCATTTACAACATTAACAATGTCTACACTTTATTTCTGATCAATTTGATGTTATTTTAAAGGACAAAGAATGTGGTTTTCTTTCAAAAACAAGGACATTTCTAAGTGACCCCAAACTTTTGACCGGTAGTGTATATTTTTTAAAATGTTGTGAACAACAATGCATTGGCAATAGCCTATAGCCTATTGCACAAACCTCATGGCAACAGTACTTTTTTTTAACAGGATAATGTTGCTTAGGCTTAAGTTTATGTCATGTTTGTATTTTGACTCAGAAAGTGATCAGAGACTCAGAAACTGATTGATGACCACTGTGTTAAAGTAATGAAATACAATGAAAATAATGTTATATTTTGTTTCAAGTTCCTTAACCTTTTCATGTGGGAGTTCCAAATATCTCTAACTGTCGCACCAGAGTGAGTTTATTTATGCGTGTGATGTCAGAATGCACTCACTGTTCCAAAATGTGATTGTTACATAACAGTTAATGCATGCTACTCTCAAACCAAGGCACTCTCGCTGATAATTATCTATAGGCTGTTTCAACTTGTCAATAAAAAAAAAAATTCTAACAAGTTTTATTTTCTAGCAACTGTTTGAATTAAGTTGTGTTCTGCCTCCTTATTAATTCACATAGCAATAGCACATTTCACTATTGCGGACAATTTACATTTGAGGCATTACTGAGCCGGACAAATGTTTCTCTTCGACAGAGCCCAAGCACTTCCCCAGTGTTTCCCCAGATCAAGTATGCAGACATTTGTGCATCTATTGTCAGAAAATAACTTGCGCAAACATTTCCCCCCTGGCACATTTTCTGTCTGGCGCTTGCATTGCCTTCATTTTTGTTTTCTTTACTACTAATAACTTTGGACATGTGTGCAAAGTAAGTGCCTTATTGTGTTATCGTTATAGCTTGTTTCTGTATATCGTGGTGTCTTTTCCACTGCAGCACACCCTTTGTACGTATGGAGCATACTGTATTTACTGTTTTATTCACGTTTTCAAGTACTAGTGACAAATCATGCCTTCTGATTCTTGCATAGATTGTGATGGACACAAATTATGTGCATTTTTAAAGGTGGTGATGTACTTTTTTGAAGGTTGTTCTGATTATGATGAGGTAATGCTAAGCTAATTGCCAGCAATGTGTGGGGCCATGATTGTTGACATCATACAATGCATTCTGTTGTTACGTAAACGTCAGACCAAAGATGTGAAGGGATGGTTCATTAGTCTTTCAAGTTAACTTCCGTAAGTGAATGACGGAAGTGAATGATGGTAGACGACACAACTCCCTTCAACATACATACTGCAAACAGACCAAACTCATCATCAAATTCTTAAATTTGGTTGACGTGAAAAACAAACATGGCAGCGCGCACAAACTACCCATCGTCGGATTACTTGTACATTTTTTGAAAGTGTTTTACTCAATTATGTAGACCACTGGTGAGTGCACACGTGATGAATTGTAAATAGTAATGGCTATTAGCTAATTCATATTATGGCTTCTGTCAGTCGAGAGCTAAAAAGGACCGTTTGTGTTAGGTCACTCTTTCCTCAGTTAGCGCTACAACTAATACCGCATACATTTTCCGGTCTGGATGAGAGTTATGTTATGCTGTTGCTACTTCTTTGAATGTCGGAACATTGCATCCAAAACTAAACTGCTCACATTGAGGGCATAACGTTGTGAAGACTGTTTATGCAAAATGTTTCTGTGTAAAAACAGTGTGGCCAGCTCAAACGCTGACTGCTGTGTCTATCGTAACTGGACATTCTAAATAACTGTTCTAATCACACCGGTTTGAGCGTATGTTGCATGGACCACCGTAGAATGATCACACCTGTGTGTTAGTACGTGTCAGAGGGTTAAATGCACTAACAATGTTCCAAAGCCAAGCAACTATCCTGCACCATTCACAGAAAGCTGTACGCTAAATAACCAAAGGACAACCACACTCTCACCAAGCTCTAAGAAACATATGGTTCTCAGAACATTATGTGCTAGCTGGGCAGTGACCACTATGGCTGCTGTTGGAGCGGAGAGCTGTCACTTACACTTGGATGTCCAGCATAATCCTCTTGTCCTCTTCCACGTGGATGCCCCAGATGCAGTCCTGGCCCTTGTCGTAGGTCTCCGGCCAGTTTGGAGAGAGAACCACCCCGGCTGAGTCTGTGATTTCACCACTACACACAGCTGGGACACACACACAAACAAGTCAAATCCAAATACTGAGAAACACATACATTCATGGCCAACACTGTGATAATCCAAAATAGTTCACACAAAGATAAAACACCAAGAACAAACTAACAACATGTAGGCCTACTCACAGTCAAGTGATTGAACATCTAAAATGTCAGTGCCAGCTGAGCTAATGATATGAAATAATATGTGGTTTTGCTGTTGGTCTGGGGACTGTGGGACATCTTTCAAATGCCGTGTGAATTCACATGGGTAAATAAGCGATGGCGATGAAAGAGCATCACTGCTGAACAGAATACCATTCATAATGACTTTCTATGCTCCTTGAAAACTCAAGAGCAAGAGGGGTGGTATAGAACCATTACAAATGGCTAACGCTGTAAAATACAGTAGTGTAGCTCAGCAGAAATTGAATCCTTTAATGTCTACCTTTGCTGAAGAGCTGTAAGATCAAGGGCAGTGTGGTGTGGGGCAGTGCGGGGGAAGTAGATAAAGTGTAAGAGGTTGTGAGGTCAGTGTGTGTGTGTCTTTGGGAAAGAGAGAGAGTGAGAAAGAAAAAGCTAAAGTAAAGGGGGGAAAGGGAGCAAGAGAGAGAGAGAGAAAGAAAGAAAGAAAGAATGAATGAAAGAAAAGGATGGCGAAAGAGAAAGAGAGAATACACCTAGGCTTTGATGGCCATTGGCCATTGGCTCAGTGTGTAGCCTAGACTGCACAGGGGAATACCTTCAGTCTGTAGCACTACTGAAACCTGCCCTGGAAACACATGGGCTAGGATGCATGACATATTGAAAAGTCATTGAGGATCAGATCCTGGGAGACTGGGGTAGCTGGGTTTATTGTGGCTGGGGTTCCTAGATTGTACCCAGATGCTGATAGAGAATTAGCTAAACATGAGCAGGGGAAATTCTGTGGCCTGGCTTTGTAAATGGGATGAGGACTCACCCCTGCAGGCTGGCTCTGTCTCATTCCACTGGGGGTTCTCTGCGTCCAGACACTCAATGATGACTGAGCCCTGCTCCAGAGTGTAGCCAGGGTCACAGGCAAACTCCACTACCGCACCCACACCGTAGGCCGTGTCACTGCTGGTGAAGTTGCCATACTTCACAAAGGGCCCATAGCATGTGCCCTTTGCAAAAGCTGCAGGATACAAATCACACGTGGATTTTTTGTTACAATAAGTCACCATCAATCCTCAATTTGACATTAGTTAGCATAGGTTGAATAAATGCTAGTATTCTGTTGATTCTTTGAAGTACCTTCATATCTGATTGCTGCTCCCGTAGAGGTGACCGTCCCATCTGTGGTGAACTCCACAAAGAGGTGACGGCCTGTGCTCACCACGCCCTCATTGGGCAGGTACTCCACCTCGTAGGAGTCATACACCGGAGGGGAGTCAATGTTGTTCCCATTCTTTATAAGGAGTCTGAAACACAATCAAAAATAGTGCTTAATAAAATGGGGGAAGGGGGAATGAGACACACTTGCCATTGAGGACTAAGAGAAACATCCAAAGGGAGTGGTGAGTGGTTCTGAAGTGGCACTCATTGTTTCATCTGTGGCTGTAATAACCCTGTGATAAGATTCTACACAACTCGGCAGCAAGCAGCTTCATTAAATGTCAGTTTGTTACCATAGCCTTGAGACATAGTAGTTATGGTACAAAAATGTAAATAATTACTGTCTCCCTGCGTCTGAGTGGCCTCTATAGTCCCTCAATTAATTTGCATGAGGAAATACAGTTAATTATTTAAAATGACATAAAGCCGTTTCAATTTCATCCTCCAATCCGTTCAAATTTGACTCATAGTCACTCACATAGGGGATTTAGTTAAGGCATACAACTAGGCTAGGTGTTGACAAGTGTTGTTGCCCCCCCCCCCCCACACACACACACACACACAGCTTCCATCCACCTTTCTGTGTACTCTACCTGTCATCATCCTCAGCCAAAGCCATTTTCTCAAAGTGAACATGAAGCCGGTGGCCTTCAGGAGCCTCCAGTACCCAATGGCACGTCAAGTTGTTACTGTAGTTGCCAGGGAATCCAGGAGAGACAATACGGCCCAACGTGGCATTTTTAATCATACCACCACAGGAAGCTGTATTGAGGATGGATTTGATAAGAGAGATAAGGAGACGGAGAGAGAGGAAGGGGAGGTTAGATATAAAAATAACTTAAATGTCCCTTTGTATAAAGGCTTATTTTCTATAACAATGTTGGTTTTCTGCTCTCTCTTTGCTGAGTAATACCCCAGTACATAGAACCTGAGGTCAGGAGTAAGAAAGTTTCCATTCCTGTACTGAAAGAGAAGGAGAATGTTTTGGAGTCTGGGAGCTGTGTGGTGGTCTGGCAAATAGCCAACTCACCAGGGACTGACTGACTTTCTGACTGTGTGTGATGATGGACTAGTGAGGAGAGCATAGCAGCAGAATAGTATCAGTGCAGAACAGCTGTAGGGAGTGAGAGTGGGGCTGGCAGAAGAGATGGTGCTATATAGAGCAGCAGGTAGCTTAGTGGTTAGAGCAATGGGGCAGTAACCGAAAGGTTGCTGTATCGAATCCCCGAGGTGACAAGGTAAAAATCTGCCGTTCTGTCTCTGAGCAAGGCAGTTAACCCACTATTCCCCGGGCACAGAAGATGTGGATGTCGATTAAGGCAGTCCTCCGCACCTCTCTGATTCAGAGAGGTTGGGTTAAATGTGGAAGACACATTTCAGTTGAATGTGTTCAGTTGTACAATTGACTAGGTATCTTCCCTATCCCAGAGCAGGTGAACGTTAGTCATGTAGCCCACTCCTAATTACTATAGTGTTAGCCACTAGCTAGGTCTCGTCTCCGTAGCACTGCTCCCTCTTGCCATACTGGTAATCAGACACTACGAAACCAGGCCTCACAGCACAACCAATCAACTTTGGACCTTAATGATGATGCTCAACTGACATGGTGTAAAAGCTCACTTAAGGCCTAAGTACAATCTATTACTGGTATACAGGGAGGCATGGGCTTTACACAATGTGAAGTTAGCCGTTGCAGTGAGGGCTATTATTTTCACAGTGGATATAAACAATAGTCAAGTAGGCCTTCCTACAATATTTACAAAATAATTAACAGGACGAAGAACAACATAAGTCAAAGCACTACTGACCTAACCCAGACCACAATGTCTGATAGCAATTTGGCTATACAGCTGCAAGTATAGCCAAACCTTTCCATGTCTGGCCACAGCAGGAAATCAACCAAAGTGGATACATTCAGTTTACTATGCTCACGTGAGAAAGGGAAAGCCCACTTACACAGACAGGATTTTTTAAAGTGTGAAACTAAATAATAACAGATAGCTCTGGTCTACTTATTGTTCCCTCCCCGCTCTCCCTACCCACCACACCAGAAAGAATTAGCCAGTGAAATGTCTCTGCTTCGAATAACCTAACGTAGCACGTGTAAAAGAACCGTCTGAGCGGGTTTTAAAGAAACCCGATTTTCAGGCTTTGCGTCTTCTCTGCTTTTCCCCTGAAAACTGAAAGGTTTAGAACGTCATGATTTCTCATGCGTTGGATTTCGGCCAATCACAATTCAGCATCTGTCCCAGGGTTGGTTTAAAGGGTCCATCTGCTGATGCCACATCCAATTTTTGATGTATACATTTTTATTTATTTTTATTGAACCTTTGTTTAACTATGCAAGTCAGTTAAAACTTATTGACGAACGGATCCCTTTAGCGGGATCATTTTCATAAAATACCGCTAAATTGCAGAGCGGCAAATTAAAAATAAATAGCAAAAAAGATTATATTCATGAAATCACAAGTGCAATATAGGAAAACACAGCTTAGCTTGTTGTTAATCCACCTGTCGTGTCAGATTTTGAAAATATGCTTTACAGCGAAAGCAATCCAAGCGTTTGTGTGAGTTTATCGATCACTAGACAAAACATTAAGAACACCTAGCAGCAATCTAGATTGGTCACGAAAGTCAGAAAAGCAATAAAATGAATCGCTTACCTTTTATGATCTTCGGATGTTTGCACTCACGAGACTCCCAGTTACACAATAAATGTTCCTTTTGTTCGATAAAGATTATTTTTATATAAAAAACCTCCATTTGTTTGGCGCGTTATGTTCAGTATTCCACAGCCTTAGGCAGGTCATCAAGGCTTGACGAAAATTCTAAATAGTATCCGTAAAGTTCGTAGAAACATGTCAAACGTTTTTAATAATCAAACCTCAGGTTATTTTTAACATAAGTAATCGATAATATTTCAACCGGACTGTAAATTGTTCAATACAAAAGCTTTGCATGTTGCGCGCATTAACTAATGGAAGGACATCGTTGATCCACTGACGCGATTTGATAAATCTCGCTAATTCTTCAGAATTAAAGCTTGAAACTATATCTAAAGACTGTTCACACCCTGAGGAAGCCACAGGAAAAGGAATCTGGTTGATATCCCTTTAAATGGACGAAAGGCAGGCAATGGAACAGTGAGTTTTCAAAATAAAAGTCACTTCCGGGTTGGATCTCCTCAGGTTTTCGCCTGCAAAATCAGTTCTGTTATACTCACAGACAATATTTTGATAGTTTTGGAAACTTTAGAGTGTTTTTGTCACGCCCTGGCCTTAGTATTCTTTGTTTTCTGTAATATTTTGGTTAGGTCAGGGTGTGACAGGGGGGATGTTTGTGTGTATTTGTCTCGTCTTGGGTGGTTGTATTGTATAGGGGGTTTTGTAGAGGTTATGGGGTTGTGTTTAGTGTAAATGTCTAGGTAGGTCTATGGTTGCCTGAATGGTTCTCAATCAGAGACAGCTGTCTTTCATTGTCTCTGATTGGGAGCCATATTTAAGGCAGCCATAGGCATTAGGCTATTGTGGGTAATTGTCTATGTGTAGTGTTTAGTGTCAGCACTATTTTGTTTGAATAGCTTCACGGTCGTCTGTTTGTTGTTTTGTTTGTTTGTTCGTCTTCATAATAAAAGAAGATGACTTTCTATCATGCTGCGCCTTGGTCCACTCTTCTTCAAAGTTACGACGATCATGACAGAATTACCCACCAAACAAGGACCAAGCAGCGTGTTAAGCAGCAGCAGGAGCAACCTACACAGGATTTATGGCAATGGGAGCAAAGTCTGGACTATACTACGTGGGAGGAGATCGACAGGTGGGCGATCGACCCAGGGAGAATGCCGGAGCCCACCTGGGATTCTCTGGAGCAGTGTGAGGAGGGATACCGGCGAATGGAAGCAGCACGACGACGCGGTAGGAAGCCTGTGAGTCAGCCCCAAAAAATTATTGGGGAGGGGGGGGGGGGGGGGCTAAAGGGTAGTGTGGCGAAGTCAGGTAGGAGACCTGCGCCAACTCCCTATGCTTACCGTGGAGTGCGAGAGTACGGGCAGACACCGTGTTATGCGGTAGAGCGCATGGTGTCTCCTGTACGTGTGCATAGCCCGGTGCGGGTTATTCCACCTCCCCGCACTGGCAGGGCTAGATTGGGCATTGAGCCAGGTGCCATGAAGCCGGCTCAACGCGTCTGGTCTCCAGTGCATCTCCTCGGGCCGGCATACATGGCACCAGCCTTACGCATGGTGTCCCCGGTTCGCCAACACAGTCCAGTGCGGGTTATTCCACCTCCCCGCACTGGTCGGGCTATGGGGAGCATTCAACCAGGTAAGGTTGGGCAGGCTCAGTGCTCAAGGGAGCCAGAACGCCTGCACGGTCCGGTATATCCGGCGCCACCTCCCCGCCCCAGCCCAGTACCACCAGTGCCTACACCACGCACCAAGCCTCCTGTGCGTCTCCAGAGTCCTGTGCGTCTTGCTGCTGCTCCCCGCACTAGCCTTAAGATGCGTGTCCTTAGCCCGGTACCACCAGTTCCGGCACCAGGCCTACTCTGCGCCTCAGCCGGCCAGAGTCTGCCGTCTGCACTGCCCATCTGCCCAGAGCCGCCTGGGATATCCGTCAGGCCAGCGCCGTCTGAACTGCACGTCTGTCCCGAGCCGTCACAGCCGCCCGTCTGTCCCGAGCCATCAGAGCCGCCCGTCTGTCCCGAGCCGTCAGAGCCGCCCGTCTGTCCCGAGCCGCTAGAGCCGCCCGTCAGTCAGGAGCCGCTAGAGCCGTCCGCCAGACAGGAGCAGCCAGAGCCGCCCGCCAGACAGGAGCAGCCAGAGCCGCCCGCCAGCCAGGAGCAGCCAGAGCCGCCCGCCAGACAGGAGCAGCCAGAGCCGCCCGCCAGCCAGGAGCAGCCAGAGCCGCCCGCCAGCCAGGAGCAGCCAGAGCCGCCCGCCAGCCAGGGGCAGCCAGAGCCGCCCGCCAGCCAGGGGCAACCAGAGCCGCCCGCCAGCCAGTGGCAGCCAGAGCCGCCCGCCAGCCAGGGGCAGCCAGAGCCGCCCGCCAGCCAGGGGCAGCCAGATCCGCCCGCAAGCCAGGGGCAGCCAGAGCCGCCCGCCAGCCAGGGGCAGCCAGAGCCGCCCGCCAGCCAGGATCTGCCAGAGCCGCCCGCCAGCCAGGATCTGCCAGAGCCGCCAGCCAGCCAGGATCTGCCAGAGCCGCCCGCCAGCCAGGATCTGCCAGAGCCGCCAGCCAGGATCTCCCAGAGCCACCAAAGCGGGTATTAACTATGCTGGAGTGGGGGCCATGTCCCGCACCCGAGCCGCCGCCGTAGGAAGGCCCACCCGGACCCTCCCCTTCTGTGTCAGGTTTTGCGGATCTTTGGGGGGGGGGGGGGTACTGTCACGCCCTGGCCTTAGTATTCTTTGTTTTCTGTAATATTTTGGTTAGTTCAGGGTGTGACAGGGGGGATGTTTGTGTGTATTTGTCTCGTCTTGGGTGGTTGTATTGTATAGGGGGTTTTGTCGAGGTTATGGGGTTTTGTTTAGTGTAGGTGTCTAGGTAAGTCTATGGTTGCCTGAATGGTTCTCAATCAGAGACAGCTGTCTTTCATTGTCTCTGATTGGGAGCCATATTTAAGGCAGCCATAGGCATTAGGCTATTGTGGGTAATTGTCTATGTGTAGTGTTTAGTGTCAGCACTATTTTGTTTGAATAGCTTCACGGTCGTCTGTTTGTTGTTTTGTTCGTCTTCATAATAAAAGAAGATGTCTTTCTATCACACTGCGCCTTGGTCCACTCTTCTTCAAAGTTACGACGATCGTGACAGTTTTCTATCCTACTCTGTCAATTATATGCATATTCTAGCATCTGGACCTGAGAAATAGGCAGTTTACAATGGGAACGTTATTTTTCCAAACATAAAAATTCTGCCCTCTAGCTTCAAGAGGTTTTTAAGAAGAAATGATTTTTTACAATGACGGCCTACCCCGGCCAAACCCTAACCTGGACGACACTGGAACAATTGTGCGCCACCCTATGGGACTCCCAATCACGGCCAGTTGTCATACAGCCTGGAAGTGAACCAGGGTCTGTAGTGACGCCTTTTTACTTTTTTTGCTGTTTACTTTCTGCATCTATGTCATATCGCTGAGACTGCCTTTAACCACATTGAATTAATTGCTTACCGTGAACCATTTTTTGGAGTAACATTTAAAAAACTCTTAAATGTAATTAAATGTAATCTAAAATGTTACTATGTAATCCCCTAAAGTAATTGTTTATCATGAGAGGGCCATAAACAATAACTAGTAATGCTGTATACTCCAAGAAAGGTTCAAATCTCAACTTTCTGGTGATTTTTAAAAATAAATTGCTGAGGTGTTGTCACTTTTGAGAACACAAGCTCAAGTACACAGTACAAATATGATAAAATATGAATTTTCTTATATTATGTTTTTCCTGTTCAACAAAACTGTATAAATAAGGCTTGTAATTACTTATATTTGTTCTGAATATAGTATAATTAATGTATACAATGACTAACTATAAGATTCCACCTTCCTCATAACTATAAAATACATATTTGTATATTTAGTGTTAGAGAAAATGTGAGTTTTTTCTAAAGGTCTCTCTTGAACAAAATGTCTGCCCCCTCTGTGAATATCTCACACAGCTCTAGCTTGCCTACATTCGGAAGAGCAAATTAAATGGTAGGAGGGAATTCCCAGGTTCAAGTGGTGTCAGATTTTACATCCTGCTTCACACAGGCAGAAGAGGCATACTCCTGTGTCCGTGAGAATCAGGACTACCGCTCAATGTAGACCATTTGAAATCGAAATTGCTTTATAAGCAAAAATGGTGATCGGAATCGGTACCAGAACCACGTAGGTCCACCAAGCAGGGGACTTTATATTGAAGAGGTTTTAATGAACAAATCCATGAATGGAAGAGAGTCATTTTGGCGAAAAACCAAATTAATTGTCGTGCGACCATAAAGTCTCTTCCACATTTTTTATTATGACGACTTTTGACAAATATTGTTAGTGATCGAAATACATAAACTATTTATGAAAAAAAGTAGGCTTGATGAGTTAGTTGCTCAAGTAACACTGCCATAACACTGCACTATTGCTCCTAACCCTGGATTTCTATTTTAAAAAGTCTGGAAAACGGGATGGAGGTTACAGTGAGAGAATTCAAGTTGCACAGTGGTAAGCCAGACACCTGATTGGCCAACCTGTTCTCAGAGCATTTCGTATTATTCTGTTCTTAAATCAGATACCCCATTTCGTATGGTATGTATTAATTTGTGGATGTCCATCATCCATTTCATATGATATGTTACTAATTGCAATTCGTACAATATGTTACAAATTGCAATTCGAACAATATGTTACGAATTAGCAAAAATTGACAATTTGTAAACATTTTGTAGAAACACATGATATGTTACGAATTCCAATTTGCTGTGGCTAACGTTGGCTAGGTGGCTAATGCTATTGCTAACGTTAGCCATCCGGCTAACATTAGCAAGGCTAGGGGTTAGGGGTTAAGGTTAGGAGTTAGGTTAAAGGGTTAAGGTTTGGGTTAGGGTTAGGATTAGCTAACATGTTAAGTAGTTGCAAAGTAGCTAAAAAGTAGTAAGTAGTTGCAAAGTTACCAATTAACTAAAATTATAAAGTTGTATCTGACGAGTCTCCCTGATCTACATTTACTATGTTAAATCTAGTCTATGAGAACAGTCTGGATGGCCTACCATAAAAAGCACGCAATAAACCTCAATTAACCTCTGGGCAGTGGGAGACAAATAACACCCAGTCCATTTAAACTGAGTTTAATTACTTTAATCATTCAGCTGAAATGTTATTCTCCTCAGTTGTCAGCCTCTGTGGCGTTCTCTGGGGGGGTATTATATATTCCCATTGGTTCTCAGTGAGCGGCTGGATGGTTCCTGGGGTTGAAGAGCTAAAGTGTGTATTTCTGTATGTGTGTGTGTGGGTGTCAAATCAAATCAAATTTTATTTGTCACATACACATGGTTAGCAGATGTTAATGCGAGTGTAGCGAAATGCTTGTGCTTCTAGTTCCGACCATGTAGTAATATCTAACAAGTAATCTAACCTAACAATTTCACAACAACTACCTTATACACACAAGTGTAAAGGAATGAATAAGAAAATGTACATAAAAACATATGAATGAGTGATGGCCGAACGGCATAGGCAAGATGCAGTAGATGGTATAGAGTACAGTATATACATATGAGATGAGTAATGTAGGGTATGTAAACATTATATAAAGTGGCATTGTTTAAAGTGGCTAGTGAAAAATGTATTACATACATTTTCCCATTATTAAAGTGGCTGGAGTTGAGTCAGTATGTTCGCAGCAGCCACTCTATGTTAGTGATGGCTGTTTAACAGTCTCATGGCCTTGAGATAGAAGCTGTTTTTCAGCCTCTCGGTCCCCGCTTTGATGCACTGTACTGACCTCGCTTTCTGGATGATAGTGGAATGAACAGGCAGTGGCTCGGGTGGTTGTTGTCCTTGATGATCTTTTTGGCCTTCCTGTGACATCGGGTGGTGTAGGTGTCCTGGAGGGCAGGTAGTTTGCCCCTGGTGATGCGTTGTGCAGACCTCACTACCCTCTGGAGAGCCTTACAGTTATGGGCGGAGCAGTTGCCGTACCAGGCGGTCATACAGCCCAACAGGATGCTCTCGATTGTGCATCTGTAAAAGTTTGTGAGTGTTTTTGGTGACAAGCCGAATTTATTCAGCCTCCTGAGGTTGAAGAAGCGCTGCTGCACCTTCTTCAAAACGCTGTCTGTGTGGGTGGACCATTTCAGTTTGTCCGTGATGTGTACGCCGAGGAACTTAAAACTTTCCACCCTCTCCACTACTGTCCCATCGATGTGGATAGGGGGCTGCTCCCTCTGCTGTTTCCTGAAGTCCACGATCATCTCCTTTATTTTGTTGACATTGAGTGTGAGGTTATTTTCCTGACACCACACTCCGAGGGCCCTCACCTCCTCCCTGTAGGCCGTCTCGTCGTTGTTGGTAATCAAGCCTACCACTGTAGTGCCGTCTGCAAAGTTGATGATTGAGTTGGAGGCGTACATGGCCACACAGTCGTGGGTGAACAGGGAGTACAGGAGAGGGCTGAGAACGCACTCTTGTGGGGCGTCAGTGTTGAGGATCAGCGGGGTGGAGATGTTGTTACCTACCCTCACCACCTGGGCGTGGCCCATCAGGAAGTCCAGGACCCAGTTGCACAGGGCGGGGTCGAGACCCAGGGTGGCCATCTTGAAGCATGTGGGAACAGCAAACTGGGATAAGGATTGATTGAATATGTCCGTAAACACACCAGCCAGCTGGTCTGCGCATGCTCTGAGGACGCGGCTGGGGATGCCGTCTGGGCCTGCAGCCTTGCGAGGGTTAACACGTTTAAATGTTTTATTCACGTTGGCTGCATTGAAGGAGAGCCCACAGGTTTTAGTAGCAGGCCTTGTCAGTGGCACTGAATTGTCCTCAAAGCGAGCAAAGAAGTTGTTTAGTTTGTCTGGAAGCAAGACATCGTGGTCCGCGATGGGGCTGGCTTTCCTTTTGTAGTCCATGATTGACTGTAAACCCTTCCACATACTTTTCGTGTCTGAGCCGTTGAATTGCGACTCTACTTTCTCTCTATACTGACGCTTAGCTTGTTTGATTGCCTTGCGGAGGGAATAGCTACACTGTTTGTATTCGGTCATGTTTCCGTTCACCTTGCCCTGATTAAAAGCAATGGTTCGAGCTTTCAGTTTTGTGCGAATGCTGCCATCCAGCCACGGTTTCTGGTTGGGGAATGTTTTAGGGGAATGTTTTAATAGATGCTGTGGGTACAACATCACCGATGCACTTGCTAATAAACTCGCTCACCGAATCAGTGTATTCATCAATGTTGTTGTTCACCGCTAAGCGGAACATATCCCAGTCCACGTTATCGAAGCAATCTTGAAGCGTGGTCACCTTTTCCGAAAGGAGGGCGGAGGAGGGCCTTATATGCGTTGCTGAAGTTAGAATAACAATGATCCAGGGTTTTGCCAGCCCGGGTCGCAGAATCGATATGCTGATAGAATTTAGGGAGCCTTGTTTTCAGATTAGCCTTGTTAAAATCCCTAGCTACAATAAATGCAGCCTCAGGATATGTGGTTTCCAGTTTACATAGAGTCGAATTAAGTTCTTTCAGGGCCGTCAATGTGTCTGCTTGGGGGGGAATATACACAACTGTGATTATGATCGAAGAGAATTCTCTTGGTAGATAATGCGGTCGGCATTTGATTGTGAGGAATTCTAAGTCAGGTGAACAAAAGGACTTGAGTTCCTGTATGTTGTTATGATCACACCACGTCTCGTTAATCATAAGGTATACACCCCCGCCCTTCTTCTTACCAAAGAGATGCTTGTTTCTGTCGGCGCGATGCATGAAGAAACCAGGTGGCTGTACCGACTCCGATAGCGTGTCTCGAGTGAGCCATGTTTCCGTGAAACAAAGAACGTTACAGTTTCTGATGTCTCTTTGGAAGGCAACCCTTGCTCGGATTTCGTCTACCTTGATGTCAAGAGACTGGACATTGGCCAGTAGTATGCTCGGGAGCGGTGCGCGATGTGCCCGTCTACAGAGCCTGACCAGAAGACTGCTCCAACTGCCCCTTCTGAGGCGCCGTTGTTTTGGGTCGCCGGCTGGGATCCGATCCATTGTCCTGGGTGGTGGGCCAAACAGAGGATCCACTTCGGGAAAGTCATATTCCTGGTCGTAATGTTGGTGAGTTGACGTTGCTCTTATATCCAATAGTTCCTCCCGACTGTATGTAATAAAAACTACGTTTTCCTGCGGTAGCAATGTAAGAAATAACACATAGAAAAACAAAATACTGCATAGTTTCCTAGGAACGCGAAGCGAGGCGGCCATCTCTGTCGGTATAGTATGTGTGTGTGTGTGTCTGTGTGTGTGTGTGTGTGTGTGTTTCTGTGTGTGTGTGTGTGTTTGGCAGGAAGGAAGCAGTGTTGTTGGCTCTTACCCAGGCATTTGGGCTCCTTGCCACTCCAGTAAGGTGTAGTGGCGTTGCGACAGGTGAGCATGGTGGGGCCTTGCAGCTGGTAACCGGTCAGACACTGGAAGTAGGCCTCTCCCCCAGCATGGAGGTGAGTCACTGATACTTCCCCATTGGCTGGCTCCTTAGGGAAGGCACAGCTTAGAACGAAGGCTAGATGGAGAGAGTGAGAGAGTGGGAGGGAGGGAGGGAGGGATAATTAAGATTGAATCGGTCATGACTGGATTGATATGATTTCATATTACAAAATTCATCGAAATGGTCTTTCGAAGTGGAATCAGTTGTTATCTTAGCGGCACCATTTTACTTGAATTATATGCATACTGATGCAAGTTCCCAGCCATCCAGGACATTTATACCAGGTGGTGTTTGAGGAAGCACGGAAAATTGCCAAATACTTCAGCCACCCCATCCATGTACTGTTCTCTCCACTACCATCCGGCAGGCGGTACCAGAGCATCAGGTCTCGGACCAACAGGCTCACAGACATCTTCCATCCCCAAGCAATAAGACTGTTGAACAGCTAATCAATGGCTGCCCACCATCACCCACGGACTGTCTGCACTGACTCTATCTGCACTGACTCCATGCACACTCACAGGTCTCTACCCACAAATTCACACATGTTTAAACTGACACTGACATTATCACACATGTTGACGCCCATACACAATCACACATGCACACACACTTTCACCACATACACTGCTGCTACTATTTCTTATAACAGTTTTTGTTTATAGTTTTGGTACTAATTTTCAAAACTCTTAGTACCAAACTCCAAACTGGTAACACTTGTCACACAGCCAGTCTTACAGTACATTCAAAACCTTTCATTGTGCATTCATTTTACCATACAAACATTGATAAGTTCACTGTGAAATTTAATGAGTACATTGGTTTAATCATCAAAACACAACATAATGATATCTTCTCAATGTAGTTATTTTAACAACCAGTTAATCCAATATCAAAACATTCAAGATACTATCCCATGTGTGATCATTGAAGACATATTTTACAATGTAACCAATGAAACAAATGAAAGAAACAATGTTTAACAGGCACTAGTTTGCATCAAGCCTGTCTTGAGCATTTGGCCATCGGTCCTCATCCAAATCACAGTAAATATTCTCATTGTTCATGCACCTGGGGAAAAACATTTTGACATGGCGAATCCAAGCCTGACATACAGTGCATTCGGAAAATATTCAGACCCCTTGACTTTTTCCACATTCTGTTCCGTTTACAGACTTATTCCAAAATATCATTACATTCAATGTTTTCCTCATCAATCTACACACAATACCCCATAATGACAAAGTGAAAACAGGTTTTTAAACATCTTTGCTAATTTATAAAAAATAAAATAAAAATAAAAATACCTTATTTACATAACTACTCAGACCCTTTGCTATGAGACTCAAAATTGAGCTCAGATGCATCCTGTTTCCATTAATCATCCTTGAGATGTTTCTACAACTTGATTGGAGTCCACCTGTGGTAAATTCGAGTGATTGGGAAAGGCACACACCTGTCTATATAAGGTCCCACAATTGACAGTGCATGTCTGAGCAAAAACCAAGCAAGGAGGTCGAAGGAAATGTCCGTAGAGCTCCGAGACAGGATTGTGTCGAGGCACAGATCTGGGGAAAGGAACCAAAACATTTCTGCAATAGTGCAGGTCCCAAAAGAACACAGTGGCCTCCATCATTCTTAAATAGAAGAAGTTTGGAACATCCAATACTCTTCCTAGAGCTGGCAAATCGGGGGAGAAGGGCCTTGGTCAGGGAGGTGACCAAGAACCCGATGGTCACTAACAGAGCTCCAGAGATCCTCTGTGGAGATGGGAGAACCTTCCAGAAGGACAACCATCTCTGCAGTCGTCCACCAATCAGGCCTTTATCGTAGAGTGGCCAGACGGAAGCCACTCCTCAGTAAAAGGCACATGACAGCCCACTTGGAGTTTGCCAAAAGGCACCTAAAGGACTCTCAGACCAGGCCTGATGAAACCAAGATTGAACTCTTTGGCCTAAATGCCAAGCGTCACGTCTGGAGGAAGCCTGGCACCATCCCTACAGCGAAGCATGGTGGAGGCAGCAGGGACTGGGAGACTTGTCAGGATCATACAGGTGTGTGCCTTTCCAAATCATGTCCAATCAATTGAATTTACCACACTTGATCTCCAATCAAGTTGTAGAAACATATCAAGGATGGTCATTGGAAACAGGATGCACCTCAGCCCAATTTCGAGTCGCATAACAATACTTTTGTAAATAAGGTATTTCTCTTTATAAAAACCTGTTTTCACTTTTTCATTATGGGGTATCGTGTGTAGAATGAAGACAGTTATTTAAAAGATCATGTCACGCCCTGGCCTTAATATCTTTGTTTTCATTATTATTTTAGTTAGGTCAGGGTGTGACATGGGGAAGTTTGTGTTTTTTGTATTGTCTAGGGTGTTGTATGGTTTAGAGGGTTAAGGTGTATAGATGGTTTAATGTTGTGTGTAGTTGTCTAGGAAAGTCTATGGTTGCCTGAATGGGTTCCCAATTAGAGACAGCTGGTTTCTGTTGTCACTGATTGGGAGCCATATTTAAGGTAGCCATAGGCTTTAGCTGTTTGTGGGTAATTGTCAATGTCGATGTTCTATGTTGTATGTATGCACTAGTTCATTCTTAGCTTCACGTTCGTCAGTTTTGTTATTTTGTTAGTTTGTTAAAGTGGTTTCGTTTTGTGTTGGTTCTCTTCTAAATAAAATATGTTCTTTTCACGCGCTGCGCCTTGGTCCTCTCACTCATATCAAGACGATCGTGACAGAATTACCCACCAATGCGGGATCAAGCGGCAACAGGATCCACCTACACAGGATTCATGGACATGGGAGGAAATACTGGATGGTAAGGGGCCTTGGCCACAACCGGGAGAATATCGCCTCCCTCGTGAAGAGCTGGAGGCAGCTAAAGCCGAGAGGAGACAAATATGAGGAGGCAGCACGGAAGCAAGGCTGGAAGCCCGTGAGTACAACCCAAACATTTCTTGGGGGGGGGCCTTAAAGGGAGTGTGGCGAAGTCAGGTAGGAGACCTGCGCCTACTCCCTGTACTTACCGTGGAGAGCGAGAGTACGGGCAGACACCGTGTTAAGCAGTAGAGCGCATGGTGTCTCCTGTACACGTGCATAGCCCGGTTTGGTACATTCCAGCTCCACGTATCGGCCGGGCTAGATTGAGCGTTGAGCCGGGTGTCATGAAGCCGGCCCAACGCATCTGGTCCCCAGTGCGTCTCCTCGGGCCGGCTTACATGGCACCAGCCTTACACATGGTGTCCCCGGTTCGCCTACATAGCCCGGTGCGGGTTATTCCACCTCCCAGCACTGGTCGGGCGACGGGGAGCATACAACCAGGTAAGGTTGGGCAGGCTCAGTGCTCAAGGGAGCCAGTACGCCTGCACGGTCCGGTATTTCCGGCGCCACCTCCCCGCCCCAACCCAGTACCACCAGTGTCTCCTCCACGCACTAGCCCTATGGTGCGTGTCTCCAACCCTTTACCACCAGTGCCTAAACCATGCACCAAGCCTCCTGTGTGTTCCCAGAGTCCAGTATGCCCTGTTCCTGCTCCCCGCACTAGCCCTGAGATGCATGTCCCCAGCCCGGTAACACCAGTTCCGGCACCACGCACCAGGCCTACAGTGCGCCTCAGCTGGCCAGAGTCTGCCGTCTGCACAGCGATGCCTGAACTGCCCGTCTGCCAAGCGCCATCTGAGCCATCCGTCTACCCAGCGCCATCTGAGCCATTCCGTCTACCCAGCGCCATCTGAGCCATCCGTCTACCCAACGCCATCTGAGCCATCCGTCTACCCAGCGCCATCTGAGCCATCCATCTGCCCCGAGCCACTAGAGCCGCCCGTCTGTCCCGAGCCGTCAGAGCCATTCGTCAGACAGGATCTGCCAGAGCCGCCAACCAGACAGGATCTGCCAGAGCCGCCAACCAGACAGGATCTGCCAGAGCCGCCAACCAGACAGGATCTGCCAGAGCCGCCAACCAGACAGGATCTGCCAGAGCCGCCAACCAGACAGGATCTGCCAGAGCCGCCAACCAGACAGGATCTGCCAGAGCCGCCAACCAGACAGGATCTGCCAGATCCGCCAGCCAGCCATGTGCAGCCAGATCCGCCAGCCAGCCATGTGCAGCCAGATCCGCCAGCCAGCCATGTGCAGCCAGATCCGCCAGCCAGCCATGAGCAGCCAGATCCGTCAGCCAGCCATGAGCAGCCAGATCCGTCAGCCAGCCATGAGCAGCCAGATCCGTCAGCCAGCCATGAGCAGCCAGATCCGTCAGCCAGCCATGAGCAGCCAGATCCGTCAGCCAGCCATGAGCAGCCAGATCCGTCAGCCAGCCATGAGCAGCCAGATCCGTCAGCCAGCCATGAGCAGCCAGATCCGTCAGCCAGCCATGAGCAGCCAGATCCGTCAGCCAGCCATGAGCAGCCAGATCCGTCAGCCAGCCATGAGCAGCCAGATCCGTCAGCCAGCCATGAGCAGCCAGATCCGTCAGCCAGCCATGAGCAGCCAGATCCGTCAGCCAACCATGAGCAGCCAGATCCGTCAGCCAACCATGAGCCGTCCAGCCAGGTTCCGCCAGAGCCGTCATCCAGCCAGGATCCGTCCCTCAGTCCGGAGCTGTCGTCCCTCAGTCCGGAGCTGTCGTCCCTCAGTCCGGAGCTGTCGTCCCTCAGTCCGGAGCTGTCGTCCCTCAGTCCGGAGCTGTCGTCCCTCAGTCCGGAGCTGTCGTCCCTCAGTCCGGAGCTGTCGTCCCTCAGTCCGGAGCTGTCGTCCCTCAGTCCGGAGCTGTCGTCCCTCAGTCCGGAGCTGTCGTCCCTCAGTCCGGAGCTGCCCCTTAGTCCGGAGCTGCCCCTTAGTCCGGAGCTGCCCCTTAGTCCGGAGCTGCCCCTTAGTCCGGAGCTGCCCCTTAGTCCGGAGCTGCCCCTTAGTCCGGAGCTGCCCCTTAGTCCGGAGCTGCCCCTTAATCCAGTGGGGTTAATGTGGAGAGTAGCCATTTGGAGGAAGCTACGGAGGCGGGTAGTGACTGGGGTGGGGACCACGACCAATGCCGGAGCCGCCACCGTGGACGGAAGCCCACCCAGACCCTCCCCTAGACTGTGTGCTGGTGCGCCCGGGTTTCGCACCTTAAGGGGGGGGGGTTATGTCACGCCCTGGCCTTAATATCTTTGTTTTCATTATTATTTTAGTTAGGTCAGGGTGTGACATGGGGAAGTTTGTGTTTTTTGTATTGTCTAGGGTGTTGTATGGTTTAGAGGGTTAAGATGGTTTAATGTTGTGTGTAGTTGTCTAGGAAAGTCTATGGTTGCCTGAATGGGTTCCCAATTAGAGACAGCTGGTTTCTGTTGTCTCTGATTGGGAGCCATATTTAAGGTAGCCATAGGCTTTAGCTGTTTGTGGGTAATTGTCAATGTCGATGTTCTATGTTGCATGTATGCACTAGTTCATTCTTAGCTTCACGTTCGTCAGTTTTGTTATTTTGTTAGTTTGTTAAAGTGGTTTCGTTTTGTGTTGGTTCTCTTCTAAATAAAAGATGTTCTTTTCACTTGGTCCTCACTCTCTCCTATAGACGATCGTGACAGATCATTTGGATTAAGTAATCGTAAAATGTTTTTTAACTATAGAGAAGAGAATCATACCAAAAGTAAAGTAAGCAATTACTTTATATGAAAATGCATTGGAATGTGGAACATGTATTTCTAGATTAAACACTGATTTAAGTTTGGTGAAAACTGTATGATGACTGTATGATTTTGTGTGTTGCACCTAGTCAATTAAAAATGTGCTTAGAGCTCTGAAACAACTGCCTTTTTTTTGTGAAAATGTACCAAAAAAAATGTACCAAAAAATTACCCCAAAGCAATAAAAAAAACGGTATTATCAATTTTATTTTTCCTGCTGACAGACAATTTTACACTTTGTTACTTGTACATATCTACCTAAACTACCACCAGTATCCTTGCACATTGATAAGGTATTGGTACTGACCCTGTATATAGAGTACATTTTTACTTGTCGTGTGTTTGTATTTTATCTTATTTTCTTACCTTTGATATCTAATACTGCATTAGAGCTCGCAAGAGATAACAAGTTAGCATTTCACCCTACTGTTTACACCTGCTGTATCCTGTGCATGTGACAAATAAACTTTGATTTGACACTGCACACACACAGAGTAAATGTTGTGTATCAAAAATGTGGTATAATTGGTCAAGCAGAGCTGTTTTCATTAGTATTCTACTTGTGTTATAAATACTCCACTCCAGCTGCTACAATTAATTGCAGTGTAAAAGTAAATTTGCAAATAGATTGTGACATGTTTGCAATGACTAACGAGTCTCAGTGTGCAAGTCTACACACACAGCTGGGGCAGGGAACTTTAGGTTTGGTTTAAAGGGTAGAAGTAGAGTTGCAGATCAGGGCCTTGTTTCCCAGAACTTCAGAACAAAGTTGACTACAAATCAGTGTTGGAAAATGTATCCAATTGTCATACTTGAGTTAAAGTAAAAATACCTTCATAGAAAATTACTCAAGTAAGATTGAAAGACACCCATTAAAATAATGTACAAAAGCATTTGGTTTTAAATATACTTAAGTATCAAAAGTAAAAGTATACATGATTTCAAATTCCTTATATTAAGCAAATCAGCCGGCACCATTTTTTTGGTTTTTAAATGTATAGATAGCCAGGGGCACACTCCAACACTCAGACACACAGACAAAATGTAATTTAATGTACAAAGCATGTATGTTTAGTGAGTCTGCCTGATGTGAGACAGTAGGATGACCAGGGATGTTCTCTTGATAAGTGTGTGAATTTGACAATTTTTCCTGTCTTGCTATGCATTCAACATGTAACAAGTACTTTTGGGTGTCAGGGAAAATGTATGGAATAAAAGTTACACTATTTTCTTTAGGAATGAAGTGAAGTAAAAGTTGTAAAAAATATAAATAGTAAGGTACAGATACCCTAAAAAAACAACTTAAAGGAAAACTCCACCCAAATGTTTTGCTTGTCAGCAATCAAGTTTCAAGATATGTAACGTTCAAAATACAGAAATCATCCCGTATGATGCATTTAGTATCACATGATGCAAAACGGGGCATCATATGATGGAAATGCATCATACAGGGATGATTTCTGTATTTTGAACGTTACATATCTTGAAACTTGATTGCTGATGTCATGACTGTCCTGATCAGGTCAGGTTACAGGAGACCACAATCCTACAGATTATCTCTCACCCCCAACAGAGGAGAGATCTAGGGGTCTGAAGATGTGGGGGTTTTATGACCCCTCACGCCCATGGTAAATCTTAGGCCACAGACCACATTCCTTTGTCCTCTCACTATGGAGAACCAGCCTCAGAACATTAAACATGCAATAAAGAGACTTTGGAACAATGGTTTCCGTCAGCCACAATGTTGGTCATGACGATAGATGGAATATGAAAATATGTCATTTTTGTTTTGTTATTAAAGGTTAATAGATAACGTTATTACAAAATCATTGTAACTGTAAGAGTTTTCCTAGGATATGCTTGATGTTTATACATTGTACGTTGTGTGGAAAATGTCCAAATCAAAGAGAATGTTTTGGTAAAGATGAAATGTGAAGTTGTCTAAAATTGGATTTGAGCTAAATCTAGACCTTGCCTCTTAACTTGGTACGCCCAGAGAATTGCCCTACAGGCGGTTACACCCACCTCTGACCCGAGGGTATAAGACCTGTGTGTTAAGAATGAACAGATCAGACTAAGTGACCCGAGCTGCAGCCAAGGTCTAAAAAGTCAACGAACCCAAAACTCAACCCAAGGTTGAAGACAAAGAAATATTTTTCTACCCATGCTACTGATGAGTAGCTGTGTCTAAGCGGGTGAATTCAAGCCAGACCACCTAACCTCCACTCTCCATCTAATCGTGGTATCTACACTGTTTCATTCCTACGCTGTGAGCCTTGAGCTACAGATTGTCTGTCCTCAGAAGACCCCTCCCAGAGCAAGGGCGAGGAATCAGACCAAAAGGACACTGACATCGTGAGGACAACCAGAGAGTTGAGCCGGGGAAGTGCGTCATTGAGAAGCCTAAACGACCCACGTGGAGCTTCCCATCTGAGACCTCCCACACGTAATTACATCATTATATTCTGACCCATAAGAGCGGCAGTTCGGGGCAAGGTTAGGGTTAAAATAAGCATAGCTGACAAATGCACCCAAATGTATATTTCTCTCGTGTACTTTCTCCTTTTCTCTCTCTTTTAAATCCCCATTTTGGGTAACGCGCCATAGTGTGTTGGGCTGTTATACTAAGTTCTAATCAATAGCCTAGACTGTGTTTTGTGTATGTGTATCTTTTATCATAATTTTAGATTTCTAGTAAATAAATAATCCACTAAGATTGGTGTTGTACAAACTCATTGGTGAGACCCGGGTCCGTGCAGATTCCCGGATTATGCGACGTTCAGAATGAGATTGTAGAGGAAACGGATTAATTAGCGACTGTTGTAAAATCGATATTCTGATATTCTTTGAGTTAATTTGGGAAATAAAAACTCAATAAAACTAATTTTCCCATGGTGCCCCAGGTTAATGAGTTAATAATTGCTTGATTCATTTAATCACGCAATTAGAAACCTTTAATCATTCAATGAGCAACAGTCGTCACATTAACTAATACAACGTCACAACACTGACAAGCAAAACCATTTGGGACTATATCAACAATGGACTAATGAAACAAATACAAAAAGATAGTCTTTGGGTGGCGTTTTCCTTTAAGTTGTACTTTAAAGTAATTTTTATTTAAGTACTTTACACTACTGCTACAAATACAAAGTTGCAAAAATGTTTGCAATTATTACAAACAAGTGAAGAATAAAATTATGTTTCAAAAGAAAACTGAAATTATTGTATTAAAAGATACGTAGTCAACATGGATCTATATACTATAGGCTATTTAAATCATATTTAAATAAATTTCATGTTCAACCAATTGAGTTCTACTTTGAGACTCAGATAGGCTACTGTCTGTAATTTGTGCCTCAATGTGTTTCATGATGTGTGACAACATGTGCGCAATGATGTGCCCAATCTGTGATTTACTGCATTACTATTGGGTAAGTATAATAAGCCGCCTGAATAGACTATTTGCAGCAATAGGTGGTAATAATTCTAATGTTAAGGTAAGATTTGAATGGAGAAAGCTGATCCGAGAGCAGCGCTGCTTTTCTTTTGATCCTGTCAGTATCGACACATGGTCTCACGATGCACTTAGTGAATGTTCTCTCTACATGCTTGTTTGGGAAACCCTCTTAAAAAGTTGGCTCGTAAATAACGATGCATCTGGTACAATCATTGTAATGCTTGAGTTACATTGCAACTGGGAAACGAGGCCCAGTTCCATTTCAGAGCTGGTCCGTTAATGTTATAGTGGGGAGAAGAATTGCCTCTGTACCAGTTGTCAAACCGCTATTAGTCCAGAGCAGCAAGATGAATGGGCTTCAACTTCCCTGTCCTTAAAAGAATTGTGCTACATAGGATGTATGGTAGCAATCATTAGTTGGCGTGGATGATGGATTGAGCTAACCATGTCCGTAATGGGAGCTATAAAACAGGCCTCTGCCTGTCGGAGCGCAGGCCCACTCTGCTCTGCCTCACTGGTCCAGCAGCCTCTCTGAGATTATATTCCTGAGGTCCAGTACAGATAACACCAAAACCTGCAGTCTGTTGAAAAAATACCATGACAGCAAAAATATACTTTTAACAACACCGGACCAACAATAAAGCAATAGTGACAGACAGAGGTGGTCTAATGTAAAGCCTAGAAAGATAAGATAGTTAGTCAAAACTCCTGCCTCACTCCTAGAGATCTACTGTAGGTGTGTTAATACCAATAATGTGTGGCATCTTTGATTGTTGAATCTGATTGCTGTTACTATAAATTACAACAGTAGTGTAACACTCCTCCTCTTCGTCTGATGATGAGGAATAGGAATCATCGGACCAACACGCAGCGTGGTAAGTGCTCATAGTAAATTTAATAAAATAAACTAAACACTGAATGACAAAAAAACAACAAAGAGAGTGAACGACATGAAACAGTCCTGTAAGGTGAAAAAACACAAAACAGAAAACAACTACCCACCAACACAAGTGGGAACAGGCTACCTAAGTATGGTTCTCAATCAGAGACAACGATTGACAGCTGCCTCTGATTGAGAACCACACCCGGCCAAACACATAGAAAAGGACAACATAGAACAAAACATAGAATGCCCACCCCAACTCACGCCCTGACCAAACCAAAATAGAGACATAAAAAGGATCTCTAAGGTCAGGGCGTGACAAGTAGTCTGTATATCAAGCATAACAAAGCTGAGAAATAGACTCAGTGTCTGCAGAGCGTGACAGCCAGAGGGTGACAGCCATCGTTAAAAACAGAAAGCAAAGACAAGGACCCCGTGGAGGATCCCTACTGTTTAGTATGTCTGACTCAATCCTTTACTCATTAATATGATTTGGAGGAACAGTCGGAGTGGAAATTAGCTGTTAGGTTGTGTCAACACGCAGGTGGAAACATTTCAAACAAAGCTCTCATTTCAGCTTACACTACTGCTCTCCTGCTTCAAACCAGTCACTACACTCTTAGAAAAAAAAGGTGCTATCTAGAACCGTAAAGGGTTCTTCGGCTGTCCCCATAGGAGAACCCTTTGAATAACTATTTTTTGTTCCAGGTAGAAGCCTTTTGAGTTCCATGTAGAACCCTTTACACAGAAGGTTCTATGTGGAACCCAAAATAGTTCTACATGGAACCAAAAAAGGTTCTACCAGGAATAAAATCCTATGGGGACAGCCGTTATCCTAAAAGGCACAGTGTAGCGTGCTGCTCCTGAGAAAACCACTTTTGGTGCTGAGTGTGCAGACACTCAACCTGGTCTCAGAGCATTTCGTATTATTCTGTACGTACGTCCAAGATGCTCTATATACTATGATATGTTACATTTCGTATGGTATGTATTAATTTGTGGATGTTTCGAATTACAATTCGTATGATATGTGCCATTCATAAGTGATAATATGTCATTCACAAGTGACAGGCTATTAGTGTCACCCATCAAAAGCGGAGAAATAAATATAGTAGGCCTAGCCTATAGAAAGCTGATGGGATCCTCCTCTTTTTAATAGAGGACATCAAAACTCTGTTTTCTCTTGCAATTCCATAGCCTTTAGAAATGTTGTGCAACATCAGCTCATGGGCTCTCATGAAGTGTTTGATTAGATTTTTTATCACATTTGCATTCATGTCAGAGTGATTAGAGCGACAATAGATTGCTGAGTACCAGGCAGTTAGCAAGTTTGGTAGACTACTAATGACCGTCAGCAGCATCAGAGCTTCCGTGTCTAAACTGTCACATGGAATTTGACTGCGATCATTACTCGTCACCACCAGTGTGGCGGTAATACGGTCACAGTAACAGTCCTATGTTAGGGTTAGGGGAAGGGTTAGCTAATACGCTAAGTAGTTGCAAAGTAGCTAAAAAGTACTAAGTAGTTGCAAAGTTTCTAATTATCTAAAATAGCTTTAAGTAACCTTCTGTCTAATGTAATCATACCAAACATTATACACTGCTCAAAAAAATAAAGGGAACACTAAAATAACACATCCTAGATCTGAATGAATGAAATATTCTTATTAAATACTTCTTTCTTTACATAGTTGAATGTGCTGACAACAAAATCACACAAAAATTATCAATGGAAATCAAATTTATCAACCCATGGAGGTTTGGATTTGGAGTCACACTCAAGATTAAAGTGGAAAACCACACTACAGGCTGATCCAACTTTGATGTAATGTCCTTAAAACAAGTCAAAATGAGGCTTAGTAGTGTGTGGCCTCAACGTGCCTGTATGACCTCCCTACAACGCCTGGGCATGCTCCTGATGAGGTGGCAGATGGTCTCCTGAGGGATCTCCTCGCAGACCTGGACTAAAGCATCCGCCAACTCCTGGACAGTCTGTGGTGCAACGTGGCGTTGGTGGATGGAGCGAGACATGATGTCCCAGATGTGCTCAATTGGATTCAGGTCTGGGAAACGGGCGGGCCAGTCCATAGCATCAATGCCTTCCTCTTGCAGGAACTGCTGACACACTCCAGCCACATGAGGTCTAGCATTGTCTTGCATTAGGAGGAACCCAGGGCCAACCGCACCAGCATATGGTCTCACAAGGGGTCTGAGGATCTCATCTCGGTACCTAATGGCAGTCAGGCTACCTCTGGCGAGCACATGGAGGGCTGTGCAGCCCCCCAAAGAAATGCCACCCCACACCATGACTGACCCACCGCCAAACCGGTCATGCTGGAGGATGTTGCAGGCAGCAGAACATTCTCCACGGTGTCTCCAGATTCTGTCACGTCTGTCACATGTGCGTGTGAACCTGCTTTCATCTGTCAAGAGCACAAGGTGCCAGTGGCGAATTTGCCAATCTTGGTGTTCTCTGGCAAATGCCAAACGTCCTGCACGGTGTTGGGCTGTAAGCACAACCCCCACCTGTGGACGTCGGGCCCTCATACCACCCTCATGGAGTCTGTTTCTGACCGTTTGAGCAGACAC
>NW_026601525.1:0-46650 GCF_029448725.1 Salvelinus fontinalis
GGACAGAAAACCTCACAAGAAACACACTTCATTATAGTCAAATTACACCACACTGAATATTATGTTACTATTATCTCCGTCCTCACTTCTAGGGACAGGAACTACACAAAAGTACCTTCCCTATCCAGAATAGCCTCCTCTCTCACTGACAGTTGGGGCTGCTATCCTTTCACCCTCCTCCATGGCTGGTAGCTAGCTACCTACAAATGCATTTGGAGTTCGTTTTTTACAGTGATAAATACATCAAGATAGCTAATATGAAGTTAGGTAGCTGGTGATATTTAATTCACTTAGCTATCTATCTATACAGACTGGTTACCTATTTAGATGTGATATGAAAGTATTGTGTGAAATTATTTTGATGTGATATGAAAGTATTGTGTGAAATAATTGTTATGTGATATGAAAGTATTATGTGAAATTATTTTGAGGAGTAACGGGGGCAGAGAATCAGGAGTAGAAACAATAACAAAGCGTACTCCCTGCCCGTTGAGAATGGATTCACATTTAGATGGAATATTTGACTATTTTAGCTGCCAGAGCCAGTCTACCTCTGAAAATAACATACGGTCCTTGGACCTTGAGGAGTAACGGGGGCAGCAATCAGCAGTAGAAACAATAACAAAGCGTACTCCCTGCCCGTTTCGGTAAAAAGCTGAGGGATGGGGCTGAAGAAATGCAACCATCCATGATACCAACACTATAGTTTTAACCATGTTTTGAGGATATACAGTGTTTGTTTATATTTACTGACAAACATTGGAGATAATATAAGCTTATATTTTGGGTTCTGATGGGGTACAACAGTTGAACTAAGCTCATGAGGCATTTATAAGTGAATTTCTTAAAGAAACAGATGGGTACATATCATTAATGTATAAGTCCCCAAATGGATGCAACAACTGCTGATTGCCGCTTTAAGACTACATATTGGGCTAATCTAATAGGAGATATTGAGGACTACAGTATTTCAGGCATTGTCATTGGATGCATTTGATCAATTGTTAACGTTTTGTTGATGGTCCACTCTTGATGTTCTACACGTTACAGTGAAGCTTCAGCCATTCCTACAGAACAACATTAAAGTGTAGAACCCCTTTACTGCATATTGGTTCAACGACTGCAGAGACGGTACTTACTGGTGTTAAACAGATCTCCAACCTCCTCTTCTTCCTCCTTCTCCTCTTTCAATGTGACAGTCATCTCCCCCGCCTCCTCTTTCACTCCAAAAACTGCTCTCTCCTCTTTCTCTTCCTCATCTTCTTTTATTGTAACATCCTCCTCCTCTTTCACTCTGAACGCGTCTTCCTCTTCTTTCACTGTAACGTCTTTCTCTTCTTCTTTCACGGTAACAGCCTCACCCTCTACTTGTTTTTGTATTGTAACATCTTTCTCTTCCTCTTTAACGAGAGCTTCTTTCTCCATCCAGCAGACCTCTTCTTTAGTAGGAGGAGAGTAGCTTAGTGAACTCATGGTCGGAGATGTTAGCTAGCTAGCATTAGCGACTAGCTTAGTTCTAAGCTAACTTAGCAAACCAGCTAGCTGACAAACAACGTAAACATATAATTAAATGGGCTAACAAGTACATACGACAGAAGTGTGTTTAATACACAGCGACTAATATACACCAAAACAGTGTAAAGCGGGTGAATGTTGTAGCTGTGTTTGCTAGAAAGCTACCGAGGTGTCTGACTAGCTGTTGTTGTTGAAGAAGCGTCCCGTCCACTAGATTATACGTCACACTGGCAGCATCGCCTGAACCTGAAAGACCCACATCGCCATCTGCTGACTGGAGTGGGAAACGCAGTTGAGGAACCAAACGTTTATTTTTCATTTATTTCATAAAAGTTTAATAATATATTAAGTCGTTCAAAGAGAAGCATGTGTTGATTGATTCGTGTTTAATGAGTGAGAGTTTAAAACAACCTTTACACCCACTACATATTTGCATTGAACCATACTTCTGACATGGATCATTTTGACCCCAGAGGCATATCTTTGATCATAGCCCAAATGTGGGTTATTCAATTCCTCCAATTTTTCATGACTTTGTCAATCAACTTGTTCTTAATAAATCTAAATCATGGTTTAGTGTTTCTGTATCAATATGGACTTCTAACAAATTCAAATCCTTTTGAGTCATTTTGACCCCAGCCAAAAGCACCTTTGATAAATAGGACGTTTATTTAAAATCGAAATCAAATCACATTTTATTGGTCACATACACGTGTTTAGCAGATGTTATTGTGGGTGTAGTGAAATGCTTGTGTTTCTAGCCCCGACAGTGCAGTAATATCTAACAAGTAATATCTAACAATTTCACAACATATACCCAATACACACACGTCTAAGTATTTGAATCTAGGTTTCTCTGTAGACATGATCCATCCCACCAGAGGGTGGAGGGGCACCTGTATCAGTGGTTTTGACCAGATAGACACCTGCAGACACACAGTATAGTGCCTCCCATGTACTCTCCTATGATTGGACTTTTCTATTCCACATATCACGTGACTGTGTACAAAACTGCCAATGGTAGAAAACTCTGCCAGAGGTAGAAAACTCTGCCAGCGGTAGAAAACTCTGCCAGTGGTAGAAACTCTGCCAGCTGTATACAGTGCATTCGTTAAGTATTCAGACCCCTTCACTTTTTCCACATTCAGTTACTTTACAGCCTTATTCTAAAATTGAATATTTTTCCCCTCATCAATCTACACACAATACCCCATAATGACATCACAATACCCCATAATGACATCACAATACCCCATAATGACATCACAATACCACATCATGACAAACCAAAAACAGGTTTGTAAAC
This sequence comes from Salvelinus fontinalis, assembly GCF_029448725.1. NCBI lineage: Eukaryota > Metazoa > Chordata > Actinopteri > Salmoniformes > Salmonidae > Salvelinus > Salvelinus fontinalis. The sequence goes on from NW_026601525.1 coordinate 2,822, forward strand.
ATTCTGGCAAATGTATTTACTTAAGTATTCAGACCCTTTGCTATGAGACTCGAAATTGAGCTCAGATGCATCCTGATTCCATTGATCATCCTTGAGATGTTTCTCCAGCTTGATTGGAGTCCACTTGTGGTAAATTCAATTGATTAGACATGATTTGGAGAGGCACACACCTGTCTATATAAAGTCCCACAGTTTACAGTGCATGTCAGAGCAAAAACCAAGCCATGAGGTCAAAGGAATTGTTCGTAGAGCTCTGAGACAAGAATGTGTTGAGGCACAGATCTGGAGAAAAGGTACTAAAAAATGTATGCAGCATTGAAGGTCCCCAAGAACACAGTGTCTGCCCTCATTCTTAAATGGAATAAGTTAGGAACCACCATTACTCTTCCTAGAGCTGGCTGCCCGGGCCAAACGGAGAAATCGGGGGAGAAGGGCCTTGGTCAAGGAGGTGACCAAAAACTCGATGGTCACTCTGACAGAGCTCCAGAGTTCCTCTGTGGAGATGGGAAAACCTTCCAGAAGGACAATCATCTCTGCAGTACTCCAACAAATCCGGCCTTTATGGTAGAGACCAGACGGAAGCTTCTCCTCAGTAAAAGGCACATGACAGCCCGCTTGGAGTTTGCCAAAAGGCACCTAAAGGACTCTAACCATGAGAAACAAGATTCTCTGGTCTGATTAAACCAACTCTTTGGCCTGAATGTCATGTGTCATGTCTGGAGAAAATCGGTACCATCCCGGTGAAGCGGTGGTCATGGCAATATCATGCTGTGATGTTTTTCAGCAGCAGTGCAAATTGTCCACTGGTTTTGGTGTAATTTCTCACCCATTTTGGCAGTAGGAAAGTTAATTTCCCCTCAGGCACACACATTAGTTGATTGTTATTATGAAGGTCATTTGTATAGAATGTACTTTTCCCCACTCATTCACCCCATCTCTTTACATTGCTTATTTTTATGTGGTGACCTGACTGCGTCCAGACTGTCAAAGGCCCATCCTGGTAGATCTGAACCTAATTCAGCTTGGAGTGATCAGATGACAGAAGTCACATTTAGGTGCCAGGTGTAACTGAGGCCATAGATGCTCCATATCCATTACTTTGAGTGTTTTATATATGACTAAATGTGTTTCTTTCTGTGTTGCAGGGGCAGTCAAGAAAAGGAACGGCAAGGCCACAGAACATGACATAAGCAGAGCTGTGGGAGACCACCTCAAGCCCCTGGTAGAGCCGGGGGTGGTGTTTACCACTCCACCAGCAGAGCTGTGGGAGACCACCTCAAGCCCCTGGTAGAGCCGGGGTGGTGTTTACCACTCCACCAGCAGAGCTGTGGGAGACCACCTCAAGCCCCTGGTAGAGCCGGGGGTGGTGTTTACCACTCCACCACGCCTTCAGCAGGCTGGAAAAGTGATACTGTTTTTCATACTAAGATGGACCAAGAGTCTGTTGATTGGTCAGTCATTGAGTTCATTTGTTGAAATCAAATCAACCTTTATTTATACAGCACATTTCAGACATGGATGCAACACAATGGCTTCACAGGAGAAAACAATGAAAATAAACAGAAATACTTGGTAAACAAAAATAACAGGATAAAAAAAACAGAAGATTAACAACTGAAAGACCAATGAGCATTCTAAGGAAATGCCATTGATTAAAACACTAATTGGATGCAATATCCAACCCAAAACATAAGCTTGTTTTTTAGGAGGGGTTCTCAAAGACACTATGGGGGTGTCAACTGAAAGTTGACTAGTAACAACAACTGGGACCTAAAAGACACCCACCATGAGACTCACTAAATCTGCCCAAGAAGAGGCAAACAAAAGAAAAACCCACAACAAACTTAAAGACAGGAAGCAAACCAAAAAGGTAGCGCAACTAAAGGTGTTGACTCTCCACATCTATCAAGACAACTGGAGCACTGGGCCAGACACTCTTAAATAGAACCTGGACCAGCTCAGGTGAAACACCTTTACCACTAACGAGATGGACAAGCCATCACAGGTGTAACACATACTGACTAACGAGGTGACACCAATCAGTCAACTACAATGCTTCACCTTCACATATAAAAACATGAACAATAAAGTGTGTTTTTCTCTTCCTAAAACTCACTAGCTTCTAGGAACTCTCGTCCCCTTGGAACGAGCCCAAACATAACTTATCTCTAATACGGAAACTCAAAATAATTTGTGATCCATGGAACGCACTGGCTAAACACAAAACACAAATCTTTTTGACTGGCCAAACTTGAGACAATCAGAAACCAAGTTGTCCTCACAATGGACACAAGCACCAAAAACCCTGTTGTTTTGACAAGTAGCAATAAATCACTGATATCGATTAGGGGGGAAATCAGGATGTATGTGCTGTTGAAACACAACTAAAAAAACAAATGGAAATGGGAGATATCTTTAACCTCACTGGTTAGAGGACAACATGCAGAAGACAGTCAGCTACATATTGGAGTGATGAATTTAAATGTAGGGGTCGCTAAACAAAGGAACGCAACACTTATTTGTCATCACTCATCGCTATTATGTTGAAATCAGTTGTGCGAGAGTAGGGAGATGAGGTTGCACGTCCTGTTAAAACTAACAGCTCAAAAACCACACAGAATCTGGGAGTAATGTGTACATCCCTGATTAGAGGACAATTTGTAGAAAACAGCTCGCTACATTTTGAGGTGTTGCATTTTGATTCAAGTGGGTCACCAACGTGGTAAGTGTAACACAGCTCTTTTTGTGTTAGTCACTTTTTGTTAAATCACATAAATAGTACTCTTCCAATTCAGAGCCTGGATTTTCCCCCTGAGGCTAATATCCATATCATGCTGAAATCAATAGAACAGGGGACAAACATTTAGGGTTCTACATTGTGACATCATTAAAACACTCCTACTACAATGTTAAAACATTCTACATTGTGACATAATTAAAATACTCCTACTACAATGTTAAAACATTCTACATTGTGACATCATTAAAATACTCCTACTACAATGTTAAAACATTCTACATTGTGACATCATTAAAATACTCCTACTACAATGTTAAAACATTCTACATTGTGACATTATTTCATTGATATCATGAAACAACTCCTTCGTGTATTTTCTGATGTTTGATCAGACACCTTTTATTAGAGTATCTCTTGTCACATTGATTACAGCTATACGATTTCTCTCCTGTGTGTATTCTCTGGTGTACTTTTAGATTGCCAGATTGAACAAAACCCTTCCCACATTGATCACAGCTATAACGTTTCTCTCTTGTGTGTGTTATCTGGTGTGAAGTCAGCTGGCCAGATGTAGCAAAACTCTTCCCACATTGATCACAGCTAAACGGTTTCTCTCCTGTGTGTGTTCTCCGGTGTCTAGTCAGAATGCTGGATGTATTAAAACTCTTCCCACATTGAGTACAGCTATAAAGTTTCTCTCCTGTGTGTGTTCTCTGGTGTGACATCAGGCTGCTTAGGCTAATAAAACTCATCTCACATTCATGACAGCTATAAGGTTTATCTATTGTGTGTGTTCTCTGGTGTGATATCAGGTTGCTTAGCTGAGTAAAACTCTTCCCACATTGAGTACAGCTAAAAGGTTTCTCTCCTGTGTGTGTTCTCTGGTGCCTCTTCAGATTGCTAGATGTAAAAAAACTCTTCCCACACTGAGTACAACTATACGGTTTCTCTCCTGTGTGTGTTCTTTGGTGTACAATAAGATGGCAAGATGTATAAAAACTCTTCCCACATTCATCACAGCTATACGGTTTCTCTCGTTTCTCTCCTGTGTGTGTTCTCTGGTGTGACATCAGGCTGCTTAGCCGAGTAAAACGCTTCCCACATATACCACAGCTACAGATATAAGATTTCTCTCCTGTGTGTGTTCTCTGGTGTGATATCAGGCTGGTTGAATGAGTAAAACTCTTCCCACATTGAGTACAGCTATAAGGTTTCTCTACTGTGTGGATTCTCTGATGAATTTTAATGCCTGCTGAGGAGGTGAATCTCTTCCCACCGTCAGAGCAGTGAGGTTTCTTCCCTGTGGATCTCTGCTGGTGTGTCTTGAGGTGTTCTGATGTGGAGAGACTCTTCTCTGCCTTGTCAGCATCATGAGGTTGTTGAGGCTCCCCAGAGGACCCACGGTAGTCCCGTCTCTCTCCTGTGAGAACAACAAAGTCAGACAGATGGTTAAAGGCCCACAACAGCGGAAATCCACTGTAAAAAGTGATGCCAACAGCGTAGCCATGAAGTTGTACAACAATTGACGTCTGTAATGAATGTAATGATTATTTGACATTTGTCTTAAAATGAGCAAGAATAGTCATATTTGCCTTGTTTTCACATTAGTAGTAACATCTAAGCTTGTAGACATGAAATAAGTTATTCATGTTGTTGAAACTGTAAGCAGTGTGCCAGACGAATTTTGGTCTCCAATATAGGCCCCTTTCTGTGTTTAATAAAATTGCGGCACGAGGGCGATGCAAATGCAATTTGGTTGTAGAAACTCCTCCCTGCTAATGAGGAAACCGCTAGTTATGGATGTAGTATATCTGGTAATGAGGAAACCACTAGTTATGGATGTAGTATATCTGGTAATGAGGAAACCACTAGTTATGGATGTAGTATATTTTTATTTATTTTTATTTTTATTTTACCTTTATTTAACTAGGCAAGTCAGTTAAGAACAAATTCTTATTTTCAATGACGGCCTAGGAACAGTGGGTTAACTGCCTGTTCAGGGGCAGAACGACAGATTTGTACCTTGTCAGCTCGGGGATTTGAACTTGCAACCTTTCGGTTACTAGTCCAACGCTCTAACCACTAGGCTACCCTGCCGCCCCATATCTGGTAATGAGGAAACCACTAGTTATGGATGTAGTATATCTGCCTGGAGCAAAAATGGTGAGCAAAGATTTTAGTTTTTCACAATGTATTCTGAATGTGAATGGGGAAAAACTCATGGGAGTAGCCTCCATTTCCAGGTTGCTTATGAATACATTTCACACTACTTTGGATTATAATTGTAAGGCTCGTTTGAATGTCCTGCTTAATATAATGTTTGTGTCATCGCAAATCAACCGCTTTGTATTTAAAAAACACTTCAACCAGTAAAATGCTCTTTGGCTTTTCCATCAACCTGACAATGAGGGTTTGTACACTGTTTGCCAAATTGGCCCATAACTTCACCTAACAACAAATATACCTGTAATGAACGAAGAAGCACTTTGGTTGTTATTGCATGACATACATAGTGTACTCTAGGACCCATAACAACAACATAGACCTACTGTAGGACCCATAACATTACCTAACAATAACATAGACCTAATGTAAGACCCATAACTTCACCTAACAACAACATAGACCTACTGTAGGACCCAAAACATCACCTAACAACACAGACCTACTGTAGGACCCATAACTTCACCTAACATAGACCTACTGTAGAACCCATAACTTCACCTAACAATAACATAGACCTACTGTAGGACCCATAACTTCACCTAACAACAACATAGACCTACTGTAGGACCCATAACTTCACCTAACAACAACATAGACCTACTGTAGGACCCATAACTTCACCTAACAATAACATAGACCTACTGTAGGACCCATAACTTCACCTAACAACAACATAGACCTACTGTAGGACCCATAACTTCACCTAACAATAACATAGACCTACTGTAGGACCCATAACTTCACCTAACATAGGACTATATATAATTTAATATTTCAGGTGAAACATTGAAACTTAAATGTCTTTGTCATGACATTTCATAACCTGATCACCAGATAATTTTGTGAATAATCCCACTAGGCTACTCTGTAATGTGGTGTAATTATAAATGTCCTGAATAAAGGAAAATAGCTCTGTGTGTTGTACAATAGCCTATCCATCAAGGAACAGTTCTCTACACATTATGAGCTAAGTATCTCTGTGTCTAAACAGACTAACGAGACCCAACTGTAAATCAAGCAGACAATAACATTATAAACACCAATTTGTTAGGGATGTTGGATCCAACGTGGAGCACGGCATAACTGTCTTTACCAGAGTAATGAATGAAGAAGCACTTTGGTTGTTGTTGCATGTTGTGATGTTTGTCATGTGACTGTCATTCAGAAAATGATTTCCTGGATCAGCTGATGATCGATGAACATGTGACTAACTAAACAGCTACAGTATTAAGAATTATGTGTAATTATTGAAGAACCACATTAATGACAGTATCCATTTGGGTGTTGTCAATAAAGTTAAGGGGACTTTCGGTTAGAACCATTGGATTTAGCAAACTCTGAAATTATTTAGAATTTCTGTGCCTATGAAAGCTGCTTTCCCAACGTAATATAAGGAAACTAAATGTTACGTAGGTAGAGTGCATTTCAGAGATCTGAATACAAAAAACTGTCCTAACAGGACAACTATGTATAGTTATAACTGTAGTATCCTGTATAACTGTAGTATCCTGTATAACTATGTATAGTTATAACTGTAGTATCCTGTATAACTGTAGTATCCTGTATAACTGTAGTATCCTGTATAACTATGTATAGTTATAACTGTAGTATCCTGTATAGCTGTAGTATCCTGTATAACTGTAGTATCCTGTATAACTGTAGTATCCTGTATAACTATGTATAGTTATAACTGTAGTATCCTGTATAACTGTAGTATCCTGTATAACTGTAGTATTCTGTATAACGTAGTATCCTGTATAACTGTAGTATCCTGTATACCTGTAGTATCCTGTATAACTATGTATAGTTATAACTGTAGTATTCTGTATAACTGTAGTATCATGTATAACTATGTATAGTTATAACTGTAGTATTCTGTATAACTGTAGTATCCTGTATAACTGTAGTATCCTGTATAACTATGTATAGTTATAACTGTAGTATCCTGTATAACTGTAGTATCCTGTATAACTGTAGTATCCTGTATACCTATGTATAGTTATAACTGTAGTATCCTGTATAACTATGTATAGTTATAACTGTAGTATCCTGTATAACTGTAGTATCCTGTATAACTGTAGTATCCTGTATAACTGTAGTATCCTGTATAACTGTAGTATCCTGTATAACTATGTATAGTTATAACTGTAGTATCCTGTATAACTGTAGTATCCTGTATAACTGTAGTATCCTGTATAACTATGTATAGTTATAACTGTAGTATCCTGTATAACTGTAGTATCCTGTATAACTGTAGTATCCTGTATAACTATGTATAGTTATAACTGTAGTATCCTGTATAGCTGTAGTATCCTGTATAACTGTAGTATCCTGTATAACTGTAGTATCCTGTATAACTATGTATAGTTATAACTGTAGTATCCTGTATAACTGTAGTATCCTGTATAACTGTAGTATTCTGTATAACGTAGTATCCTGTATAACTGTAGTATCCTGTATACCTGTAGTATCCTCTATAACTGTAGTATCATGTATAACTATGTATAGTTATAACTGTAGTATTCTGTATAACTGTAGTATCCTGTATAACTGTAGTATCCTGTATAACTATGTATAGTTATAACTGTAGTATCCTGTATAACTGTAGTATCCTGTATAACTGTAGTATCCTGTATAACTATGTATAGTTATAACTGTAGTATCCTGTATAACTGTAGTATCCTGTATAACTGTAGTATCCTGTATAACTGTAGTATCCTGTATAACTATGTATAGTTATAACTGTAGTATCCTGTATAACTGTAGTATCCTGTATAACTGTAGTATCCTGTATAACTGTAGTATCCTGTATAGCTGTAGTATCCTGTATAACTATGTATAGTTATAACTGTAGTATCCTGTATAGCTGTAGTATCCTGTATAACTGTAGTATCCTGTATAACTATGTATAGTTATAACTGTAGTATCCTGTATAGCTGTAGTATCCTGTATAACTATGTATAGTTATAACTCAAATCAAATCAAATTTATTAGTCACATACACATGGTTAGCAGATGTTAATGCGAGTGTAGCGAAATGCTTGTGCTTCTGGTTCCGACAATGCAGTAATAACAAGTAATCTAACCTAACAATTCCGCAACTACTAATATGTACATAAAGATATATGAATGAGTGATGGTACAGACGGCATAGGCAAGGTGCAGTAGATGGTATAGAGTACGGTATATACCTATGAGATGAGTACTGTAGGGTATGTAAACATAAAGTGGCATAGTTTAAAGTGGCTAGTGGTACATGTATTACATAAAGATGGCAAGATGCAGTAGATGATATAGAGTACAGTATATACATATACATAAGAGATGTGTAATGTAGGGTATGTAAACATTATATTAGGTGGCATTGTTTAAAGTGGCTGGTGGTACATTTTTACATAATTTCCATCAATTCCCATTTTTAAGGTGGCTGGAGCTGAGTCAGTTTGTTGGCAGCGGCCGCTAAATGTTAGTGGTGGCTGTTTAACAGTCTGATGGCCTTGAGATAGAAGCTGTTTTTCAGTCTCTCGGTCCCTGCTTTGATGCACCTGTACTGACCTCGCCTTCTGGATGATAGCGGGGTGAACAGGTAGTGGCTTGGGTGGTTGTTGTCCTTGATGATCTTTATGGCCTTCCTGTGACATCGGGTGGTGTAGGTGTCCTGGAGGGCAGGTAGTTTGCCCCGGGTGATGCGTTCTGCCGACCTCACTACCCTCTGGAGAGCCTTACGGTTGTGTGCGGAGCAGTTGCCGTACCAGGCGGTGATACAGCCCGACAGGATGCTCTCGATTGTGCATCTGTAGAAGTTTGTGAGTGCTTTTGGTGACAAGCCGAATTTCTTCAGCCTCCTGAGGTTGAAGAGGCGCTGCTGCGCCTTCTTCACAACGCTGTCTGTGTGGGTGGACCAATTCAGTTTGTCCGTGATGTGTACACCGAGGAACTTAAAACTTTCCACCTTCTCCACTACTGACCCGTCGATGTGGATAGGGGGGAGCTCCCTCTGCTGTTTCCTGAAGTCCACAATCATCTCCTTTGTTTTGTTGACGTTGAGTGTGAGGTTATTTTCCTGACACCACACTCCGAGGTCCCTCACCTCCTCCCTGTAGGCCGTCTCGTCGTTGTTGGTAATCAAGCCTACCACTGTAGTGTCGTCCGCAAACTTGATGATTGAGTTGGAGGCGTGCATGGCCACGCAGTCGTGGGTGAACAGGGAGTACAGGAGAGGGCTCAGAACGCACCCTTGTGGGGCCCCAGTGTTGAGGATCAGCGGGGTGGAGATGTTGTTACCTACCCTCACCACCTGGGGGCGGCCCGTCAGGAAGTCCAGGACCCAGTTGCACAGGGCGGGGTCGAGGCCCAGGGTCTCGAGCTTGATGACGAGTTTGGAGGGTACTATGGTGTTAAATGCTGAGCTGTAGTCGATGAACAGCATTCTCACATAGGTATTCCTCTTGTCCAGATGGGTTAGGGCAGTGTGCAGTGTGGTTGCGATTGCGTCGTCTGTGGACCTATTGGGTCGGTAAGCAAATTGGAGTGGGTCTAGGGTGTCCGGTAGGGTGGAGGTGATATGGTCCTTGACTAGTCTCTCAAAGCACTTCATGATGACGGAAGTGAGTGCTACGGGGCGGTAGTCGTTTAGCTCAGTTACCTTAGCTTTCTTGGGAACAGGAACAATGGTGGCCCTCTTGAAGCATGTGGGAACAGCAGACTGGGCTAAGGATTGATTGAATATGTCCGTAAACACACCAGCCAGCTGGTCTGCGCATGCTCTGAGGACGCGGCTGGGAATGCCGTCTGGGCCTGCAGCCTTGCGAGGGTTAACACGTTTAAATGTTTTACTCACCTCGGCTGCAGTGAAGGAGAGCCCGCAGGTTTTGGTAGTGGGCCGTGACAGTGGCACTGTATTATCCTCAAAGCGGGCAAAAAAGGTATTTAGCCTGTCTGGGAGCAAGACATCCTGATCCGCGACGGGGCTGCTTTTCTTTTTGTAATCCGTGATAGACTGTAGACCCTGCCACATACCCCTTGTGTCTGAGCTGTTGAATTGCGATTCAATTTTGTCTCTGTACTGGGACTTAGCCTGTTTGATAGCCTTGCGGAGAGAATAGCTACACTGTGTGTATTCGGTCATGTTTCCGGTCACCTTGCCCTGGTTAAAAGCAGTGGTTCGCGCTTTCAGTTTCACGCGAATGCTGCCGTTAATCCACGGTTTCTGGTTTGGGAATGTTTTAATCGTTGCTCTGGGTACGACATCGTCAATGCACTTCCTAATGAACTCGCTCACCGAATCTGCATATTCATCATTGTTGTTGTTGGACGCCGTGCGGAACATATTCCAATCCGCGTGATCAAAGCAGTCTTGAAGCGTGGATTCAGATTGGTCGGACCAGCGTTGAACAGACCTGAGCGCGGGAGCTTGTAGTTTTAATTTCTGTTTGTAGGCTGGAATCAACAAAATGGAGTCGTGGTCAGCTTTTCCGAAAGGAGGGCGGGGGAGGGCCTTATATGCGTCGCGGAAGTTAGTATAACAATGGTCCAGAGTTCTGCCAGCCCTGGTCGGACAATCGATGTGCTGATAGAATTTAGGGAGTTTTGTTTTTAGATTAGCCTTGTTAAAATCCCCAGCTACGATGAATGCAGCCTCAGGGTGTGTGGTTTCCAGTTTACAGAGAGTCAGATAGAGTTCGTTCAGGGCCATCGATGTGTCTGCTTGGGGGGGAATATATACGGCTGTGATTATGACCGAAGTGAATTCCCTTGGTAGATAATGCGGTCTACATTTGATTGTGAGGAGTTCTAGATCAGGTGAACAGAATGACTTTAGTTCCTGAGTGTTGTTATGATGGTCACACCACGTCTCGTTAATCATGAGGCATACCCCCCCGCCCCTCTTCTTACCAGAAAGATGTATGTTTCTGTCTGCGCGATGCGTGAAGAAACCAGCTGGCTGCACCGACTCCGTTAGCGTCTTTTCAGTTAGCCATGTTTCCGTGAAGCAGAGCACGTTGCAATCCCTGATGTCTCTCTCGAATGTTACCCGTGCTCGGATTTCATCGACCTTATTCTCAAGAGACTGGACATTGGCGAGTAGTATGCTAGGGAGTGGAGCGCGATGTGCTCGTCTCCGAAGCCTGACCAGGAGACCGCTACGTTTGCCCCTTTTTCGGCGTCGTGTAGCTTCGCCGGCTGGGATCAGGTCCATTGTATTGGGTGGAAGGCAAGACACTGGATCCGTTTCGGGAAAGTCATATTCCTGGTAGGAAGGGTGGTTAGTTGACGTTAATCGTATATTCAGTAGTTCCTCCCGGCTGTATGTAATGAAACTTAAGATCACCCGGGGTACCAATGTAAGAAATAACACATAGAAAAACAAAATACTGCACATTTTCCAAGGAACGCGAAGCAAGGCAGCCATCCTGTTCGGCGCCGGAAGCTCTAACTGTAGTATCCTGTATAACTGTAGTATCCTGTATAACTATGTATAGTTATAACTGTAGTATCCTGTATAGCTGTAGTATCCTGTATAACTATGTATAGTTATAACTGTAGTATCCTGTATAACTATGTATAGTTATAACTGTAGTATCCTGTATAACTGTAGTATCCTGTATAACTGTAGTATCCTGTATAACTATGTATAGTTATAACTGTAGTATCCTGTATAACTATGTATAGTTATAACTGTAGTATCCTGTATAACTGTAATATCCTGTATAACTATGTATAGTTATAACTGTAGTATCCTGTATAACTGTAGTATCCTGTATAACTGTGTATAGTTATAACTGTAGTATCCTGTATAACTGTAGTATCCTGTATAACTGTAGTATCCTGTATAACTGTAGTATCCTGTATAACTGTAGTATCCTGTATAACTGTAATATCCTGTATAACTATGTATAGTTATAACTGTAGTATCCTGTATAACTGTAGTATCCTGTATAACTGTAGTATCCTGTATAACTATGTATAGTTATAACTGTAGTATCCTGTATAACTGTAGTATCCTGTATAACTATGTATAGTTATAACTGTAGTATCCTGTATAACTGTAGTATCCTGTATAACTATGTATAGTTATAACTGTAGTATCCTGTATAACTGTAGTATCCTGTATAACTGTAGTATCCTGTACAACTATGTATAGTTATAACTGTAGTATCCTGTATAACTGTAGTATCCTGTATAACTGTAGTATCCTGTATAACTATAGTATCCTGTATAACTGTAGTATCCTGTATAACTATGTATAGTTATAACTGTAGTAACCTGTATAACTATGTATAGTTATAACTGTAGTATCCTGTATAACTGTAGTATCCTGTATAACTGTAGTATCCTGTATAACTATGTATAGTTATAACTGTAGTATCCTGTATAACTGTAGTATCCTGTATAACTGTAGTAACCTGTATAACTGTGTAACCTGTATAACTATGTATAGTTATAACTGTAGTATCCTGTATAACTGTAGTATCCTGTATAACTGTAGTATCCTGTATAACTGTAGTATCCTGTATAACTGTAGTAACCTGTATAACTATGTATAGTTATAGCTGTAGTATCCTGTATAGCTGTAGTATCCTGTATAACTGTAGTATCCTGTATAACTATGTATAGTTATAACTGTAGTATCCTGTATAGCTGTAGTATCCTGTATAACTGTAGTATCCTGTATAACTGTAGTATCCTGTATATCTATGTATAGTTATAACTGTAGTATCCTGTATAACTGTAGTATCCTGTATAACTGTAGTATCCTGTATAACTGTAGTATCCTGTATAACTATGTATAGTTATAACTGTAGTATCCTGTATAACTGTAGTATCCTGTATAACTGTAGTATTCTGTATAACGGTAGTATCCTGTATAACTGTAGTATCCTGTATAACTGTAGTATCCTCTATAACTGTAGTATCATGTATAACTATGTATAGTTATAACTGTAGTATCCTGTATAACTGTAGTATCCTGTATAACTATGTATAGTTATAACTGTAGTATCCTGTATAACTATGTATAGTTATAACTGTAGTATCCTGTATAACTGTAGTATCCTGTATAACTATGTATAGTTATAACTGTAGTATCCTGTATAACTGTAGTATCCTGTATAACTATGTATAGTTATAACTGTAGTATCCTGTATAACTGTAGTATCCTGTATAACTATGTATAGTTATAACTGTAGTATCCTGTATAACTGTAGTATCCTGTATAACTGTAGTATCCTGTATACCTATGTATAGTTATAACTGTAGTATCCTGTATAACTGTAGTATCCTGTATAACTACGTATAGTTATAACTGTAGTATCCTGTATAACTGTAGTATCCTGTATAACTGTAGTATCCTGTATAACTGTAGTATCCTGTATAACTATGTATAGTTATAACTGTAGTATCCTGTATACCTATGTATAGTTATAACTGTAGTATCCTGTATACCTATGTATAGTTATAACTGTAGTATCCTGTATAACTGTAGTATCCTGTATAACTATGTATAGTTATAACTGTAGTATCCTGTATAACTGTAGTATCCTGTATAACTGTAGTATCCTGTATAACTATGTATAGTTATAACTGTAGTATCCTGTATAACTGTAGTATCCTGTATAACTGTAGTATCCTGTATAACTGTAGTATCCTGTATAACTATGTATAGTTATAACTGTAGTATCCTGTATAACTGTAGTATTCTGTATAACTGTAGTATCCTGTATAACTATGTATAGTTATAACTGTAGTATCCTGTATAACTGTAGTATCATGTATAACTATGTATAGTTATAACTGTAGTATCCTGTATAACTGTAGTATCCTGTATAACTATGTATAGTTATAACTGTAGTATCCTGTATAACTATGTATAGTTATAACTGTAGTATCCTGTATAACTGTAGTATCCTGTATAACTATGTATAGTTATAACTGTAGTATCCTGTATAACTGTAGTAACCTGTATAACTGTAGTATCCTGTATAACTATGTATAGTTATAACTGTAGTATCCTGTATAACTGTAGTAACCTGTATAACTGTAGTATCCTGTATAACTATGTATAGTTATAACTGTAGTATCCTGTATAACTGTAGTAACCTGTATAACTGTAGTATCCTGTATAACTATGTATAGTTATAACTGTAGTAACCTGTATAACTGTAGTATCCTGTATAGCTATGTATAGTTATAACTGTAGTAACCTGTATAGCTGTAGTATCCTGTATAACTGTAGTATCCTGTATAACTATGTATAGTTATAACTGTAGTATCCTGTATAACTGTAGTATCCTGTATAACTGTAGTATCCTGTATAACTGTAGTATCCTGTATAACTATGTATAGTTATAACTGTAGTATCCTGTATAACTGTAGTATCCTGTATAACTATGTATAGTTATAACTGTAGTATCCTGTATAACTGTAGTATCCTGTATAACTGTAGTTTTCTGTATAACTGTAGTATCCTGTATAACTGTAGTATCCTGTATAACTATGTATAGTTATAACTGTAGTATCCTGTATAACTGTAGTATCCTGTATAACTATGTATAGTTATAACTGTAGTATACTGTATAACTGTAGTATCCTGTATAACTGTAGTATCCTCTATAACTGTAGTATCCTGTATAACTATGTATAGTTATAACTGTAGTATTCTGTATAACTGTAGTATCCTGTATAACTGTAGTATCCTGTATAATTATGTATAGTTATAACTGTAGTATCCTGTATAACTGTAGTATCCTGTATAACTGTAGTATCCTGTATAACTATGTATAGTTATAACTGTAGTATCCTGTATAACTGTAGTATCCTGTATAACTGTAGTATCCTGTATAACTGTAGTATCCTGTATAACTATGTATAGTTATAACTGTAGTATCCTGTATAACTGTAGTATTCTGTATAACTGTAGTATCCTGTATAACTATGTATAGTTATAACTGTAGTATCCTGTATAACTGTAGTATCATGTATAACTATGTATAGTTATAACTGTAGTATCCTGTATAACTGTAGTATCCTGTATAACTATGTATAGTTATAACTGTAGTATCCTGTATAACTATGTATAGTTATAACTGTAGTATCATGTATAACTGTAGTATCCTGTATAACTATGTATAGTTATAACTGTAGTATCCTGTATAACTGTAGTAACCTGTATAACTGTAGTATCCTGTATAACTATGTATAGTTATAACTGTAGTATCCTGTATAACTGTAGTAACCTGTATAACTGTAGTATCCTGTATAACTATGTATAGTTATAACTGTAGTATCCTGTATAACTGTAGTAACCTGTATAACTGTAGTATCCTGTATAACTATGTATAGTTATAACTGTAGTAACCTGTATAACTGTAGTATCCTGTATAGCTATGTATAGTTATAACTGTAGTAACCTGTATAGCTGTAGTATCCTGTATAACTGTAGTATCCTGTATAACTATGTATAGTTATAACTGTAGTATCCTGTATAACTGTAGTATCCTGTATAACTGTTATATCATGTATAACTATGTATAGTTATAACTGTAGTATCCTGTATAACTGTAGTATCCTGTATAACTGTAGTATCCTGTATAACTGTAGTATCCTGTATAACTATGTATAGTTATAACTGTAGTATCCTGTATAACTATGTATAGTTATAACTGTAGTATCCTGTATAACTGTAGTATCCTGTATAACTATGTATAGTTATAACTGTAGTATACTGTATAACTGTAGTATCCTGTATAACTGTAGTATCCTCTATAACTGTAGTATCCTGTATAACTATGTATAGTTATAACTGTAGTATTCTGTATAACTGTAGTATCCTGTATAACTGTAGTATCCTGTATAACTATGTATAGTTATAACTGTAGTATCCTGTATAACTGTAGTATTCTGTATAACGGTAGTATCCTGTATAACTGTAGTATCCTGTATAACTGTAGTATCCTCTATAACTGTAGTATCATGTATAACTATGTATAGTTATAACTGTAGTATTCTGTATAACTGTAGTATCCTGTATAACTGTAGTATCCTGTATAACTATGTATAGTTATAACTGTAGTATCCTGTATAACTATGTATAGTTATAACTGTAGTATCCTGTATAACTGTAGTATCCTGTATAACTGTAGTATCCTGTATAACTGTAGTATCCTGTATAACTGTAGTATCCTGTATAACTATGTATAGTTATAACTGTAGTATCCTGTATAACTGTAGTATTCTGTATAACTGTAGTATCCTGTATAACTATGTATAGTTATAACTGTAGTATCCTGTATAACTGTAGTATCATGTATAACTATGTATAGTTATAACTGTAGTATCCTGTATAACTGTAGTATCCTGTATAACTATGTATAGTTATAACTGTAGTATCCTGTATAACTATGTATAGTTATAACTGTAGTATCCTGTATAACTGTAGTATCCTGTATAACTATGTATAGTTATAACTGTAGTATCCTGTATAACTGTAGTAACCTGTATAACTGTAGTATCCTGTATAACTATGTATAGTTATAACTGTAGTATCCTGTATAACTGTAGTAACCTGTATAACTGTAGTATCCTGTATAACTATGTATAGTTATAACTGTAGTATCCTGTATAACTGTAGTAACCTGTATAACTGTAGTATCCTGTATAACTATGTATAGTTATAACTGTAGTAACCTGTATAACTGTAGTATCCTGTATAGCTATGTATAGTTATAACTGTAGTAACCTGTATAGCTGTAGTATCCTGTATAACTGTAGTATCCTGTATAACTATGTATAGTTATAACTGTAGTATCCTGTATAACTGTAGTATCCTGTATAACTGTAGTATCCTGTATAACTGTAGTATCCTGTATAACTATGTATAGTTATAACTGTAGTATCCTGTATAACTGTAGTATCCTGTATAACTGTAGTATCCTGTATAACTGTAGTATCCTGTATAACTATGTATAGTTATAACTGTAGTATCCTGTATAACTGTAGTATCCTGTATAACTGTAGTATCCTGTATAACTGTAGTTTTCTGTATAACTGTAGTATCCTGTATAACTGTAGTATCCTGTATAACTATGTATAGTTATAACTGTAGTATCCTGTATAACTGTAGTATCCTGTATAACTATGTATAGTTATAACTGTAGTATACTGTATAACTGTAGTATCCTGTGTAACTGTAGTATCCTCTATAACTGTAGTATCCTGTATAACTATGTATAGTTATAACTGTAGTATTCTGTATAACTGTAGTATCCTGTATAACTGTAGTATCCTGTATAACTATGTATAGTTATAACTGTAGTATCCTGTATAACTGTAGTATCCTGTATAACTGTAGTATCCTGTATAACTATGTATAGTTATAACTGTAGTATCCTGTATAACTGTAGTATCCTGTATAACTGTAGTATCCTGTATAACTGTAGTATCCTGTATAACTATGTATAGTTATAACTGTAGTATCCTGTATAACTGTAGTATTCTGTATAACTGTAGTATCCTGTATAACTATGTATAGTTATAACTGTAGTATCCTGTATAACTGTAGTATCATGTATAACTATGTATAGTTATAACTGTAGTATCCTGTATAACTGTAGTATCCTGTATAACTATGTATAGTTATAACTGTAGTATCCTGTATAACTATGTATAGTTATAACTGTAGTATCATGTATAACTGTAGTATCCTGTATAACTATGTATAGTTATAACTGTAGTATCCTGTATAACTGTAGTAACCTGTATAACTGTAGTATCCTGTATAACTATGTATAGTTATAACTGTAGTATCCTGTATAACTGTAGTAACCTGTATAACTGTAGTATCCTGTATAACTATGTATAGTTATAACTGTAGTATCCTGTATAACTGTAGTAACCTGTATAACTGTAGTATCCTGTATAACTATGTATAGTTATAACTGTAGTAACCTGTATAACTGTAGTATCCTGTATAGCTATGTATAGTTATAACTGTAGTAACCTGTATAGCTGTAGTATCCTGTATAACTGTAGTATCCTGTATAACTATGTATAGTTATAACTGTAGTATCCTGTATAACTGTAGTATCCTGTATAACTGTAGTATCCTGTATAACTATGTATAGTTATAACTGTAGTATCCTGTATAACTGTAGTATCCTGTATAACTGTAGTATCCTGTATAACTGTAGTATCCTGTATAACTATGTATAGTTATAACTGTAGTATCCTGTATAACTATGTATAGTTATAACTGTAGTATCCTGTATAACTGTAGTATCCTGTATAACTATGTATAGTTATAACTGTAGTATACTGTATAACTGTAGTATCCTGTATAACTGTAGTATCCTCTATAACTGTAGTATCCTGTATAACTATGTATAGTTATAACTGTAGTATTCTGTATAACTGTAGTATCCTGTATAACTGTAGTATCCTGTATAACTATGTATAGTTATAACTGTAGTATCCTGTATAACTGTAGTATTCTGTATAACGGTAGTATCCTGTATAACTGTAGTATCCTGTATAACTGTAGTATCCTCTATAACTGTAGTATCATGTATAACTATGTATAGTTATAACTGTAGTATTCTGTATAACTGTAGTATCCTGTATAACTGTAGTATCCTGTATAACTATGTATAGTTATAACTGTAGTATCCTGTATAACTGTAGTAACCTGTATAACTGTAGTATCCTGTATAACTATGTATAGTTATAACTGTAGTATCCTGTATAACTGTAGTAACCTGTATAACTGTAGTATCCTGTATAACTATGTATAGTTATAACTGTAGTATCCTGTATAACTGTAGTAACCTGTATAACTGTAGTATCCTGTATAACTATGTATAGTTATAACTGTAGTAACCTGTATAACTGTAGTATCCTGTATAGCTATGTATAGTTATAACTGTAGTAACCTGTATAGCTGTAGTATCCTGTATAACTGTAGTATCCTGTATAACTATGTATAGTTATAACTGTAGTATCCTGTATAACTGTAGTATCCTGTATAACTGTAGTATCCTGTATAACTGTAGTATCCTGTATAACTATGTATAGTTATAACTGTAGTATCCTGTATAACTGTAGTATCCTGTATAACTGTAGTATCCTGTATAACTGTAGTATCCTGTATAACTATGTATAGTTATAACTGTAGTATCCTGTATAACTGTAGTATCCTGTATAACTGTAGTATCCTGTATAACTGTAGTTTTCTGTATAACTGTAGTATCCTGTATAACTGTAGTATCCTGTATAACTATGTATAGTTATAACTGTAGTATCCTGTATAACTGTAGTATCCTGTATAACTATGTATAGTTATAACTGTAGTATACTGTATAACTGTAGTATCCTGTGTAACTGTAGTATCCTCTATAACTGTAGTATCCTGTATAACTATGTATAGTTATAACTGTAGTATTCTGTATAACTGTAGTATCCTGTATAACTGTAGTATCCTGTATAACTATGTATAGTTATAACTGTAGTATCCTGTATAACTGTAGTATCCTGTATAACTGTAGTATCCTGTATAACTATGTATAGTTATAACTGTAGTATCCTGTATAACTGTAGTATCCTGTATAACTGTAGTATCCTGTATAACTGTAGTATCCTGTATAACTATGTATAGTTATAACTGTAGTATCCTGTATAACTGTAGTATTCTGTATAACTGTAGTATCCTGTATAACTATGTATAGTTATAACTGTAGTATCCTGTATAACTGTAGTATCATGTATAACTATGTATAGTTATAACTGTAGTATCCTGTATAACTGTAGTATCCTGTATAACTATGTATAGTTATAACTGTAGTATCCTGTATAACTATGTATAGTTATAACTGTAGTATCATGTATAACTGTAGTATCCTGTATAACTATGTATAGTTATAACTGTAGTATCCTGTATAACTGTAGTAACCTGTATAACTGTAGTATCCTGTATAACTATGTATAGTTATAACTGTAGTATCCTGTATAACTGTAGTAACCTGTATAACTGTAGTATCCTGTATAACTATGTATAGTTATAACTGTAGTATCCTGTATAACTGTAGTAACCTGTATAACTGTAGTATCCTGTATAACTATGTATAGTTATAACTGTAGTAACCTGTATAACTGTAGTATCCTGTATAGCTATGTATAGTTATAACTGTAGTAACCTGTATAGCTGTAGTATCCTGTATAACTGTAGTATCCTGTATAACTATGTATAGTTATAACTGTAGTATCCTGTATAACTGTAGTATCCTGTATAACTGTAGTATCCTGTATAACTATGTATAGTTATAACTGTAGTATCCTGTATAACTGTAGTATCCTGTATAACTGTAGTATCCTGTATAACTGTAGTATCCTGTATAACTATGTATAGTTATAACTGTAGTATCCTGTATAACTATGTATAGTTATAACTGTAGTATCCTGTATAACTGTAGTATCCTGTATAACTATGTATAGTTATAACTGTAGTATACTGTATAACTGTAGTATCCTGTATAACTGTAGTATCCTCTATAACTGTAGTATCCTGTATAACTATGTATAGTTATAACTGTAGTATTCTGTATAACTGTAGTATCCTGTATAACTGTAGTATCCTGTATAACTATGTATAGTTATAACTGTAGTATCCTGTATAACTGTAGTATTCTGTATAACGGTAGTATCCTGTATAACTGTAGTATCCTGTATAACTGTAGTATCCTCTATAACTGTAGTATCATGTATAACTATGTATAGTTATAACTGTAGTATTCTGTATAACTGTAGTATCCTGTATAACTGTAGTATCCTGTATAACTATGTATAGTTATAACTGTAGTATCCTGTATAACTATGTATAGTTATAACTGTAGTATCCTGTATAACTGTAGTATCCTGTATAACTGTAGTATCCTGTATAACTATGTATAGTTATAACTGTAGTATCCTGTATAACTGTAGTATCCTGTATAACTATGTATAGTTATAACTGTAGTATCCTGTATAACTGTAGTATCCTGTATAACTGTAGTATCCTGTATAACTGTAGTATCCTGTATAACTGTAGTATCCTGTATAACTATGTATAGTTATAACTGTAGTATCCTGTATAGCTGTAGTATCCTGTATAACTGTAGTATCCTGTATAAATGTAGTATCCTGTATAACTATGTATAGTTATAACTGTAGTATCCAGTATAGTCTGGGAGGAGGTGAAACCACTCAGGCTTATTTGATGTGATCTAATGTTTTGATCATCTAGTTTCTTACAAGCATTCAGTCACCAAAGGGGGTTCGGTCATTCCTTTGTTAATATACTGTCTCATTGACAAAAATATTTTGGATTATTTGTTTACATCATTCCTTTGTCTCGACCCAGTACACAGTAAACGTACCGAGGTTCTAATGTTGTCAAGGAGACACATTTTATTATTTATTCAGTTTGGAGGGTTGGGGGTCTGACATCCAGGAGACACATTTTATTATTTATTTATTTTGGAGGGTTGGGGGTCTGACATCCAGGATACACATTTTATTATTTATTTACAGTTTGGAGGGTTGGGGGTCTGACATCCAGGATACACATTTTATTATTTATTTACAGTTTGGAGGGTTGGGGGTCTGACATCCAGGAGACACATTTTATTATTTATTTACAGTTTGGAGGGTTGGGGGTCTGACATCCAGGATACACATTTTATTATTTATTTACAGTTTGGAGGGTTGGGGGTCTGACATCCAGGAGACACATTTTATTATTTATTTACAGTTTGGAGGGTTGGGGGTCTGACATCCAGGATACACATTTTATTATTTATTTACAGTTTGGAGGGTTGGGGGTCTGACATCCAGGAGACACATTTTATTATTTATTTACAGTTTGGAGGGTTGGGGTCTGTCACGTTCCTGACCTGTTTTCTGTTGTTTTGTATGTGTGTGATGGTCAGGGCGTGAGTTTTGGGTGGGCAGTCTATGCTTTCTGTTTCTATGTTGGTTTTGGGTTGCCTGGTATGGCTCTTAATTAGAGGCAGGTGTTTTGCGTTTTCCTCTAATTGAGAGTCATTAAGGTAGGGTGTTCTCACTGTTTGTTTGTGGGTGATTGTCGCTGTGTCTGTGTTTGTTGCACCACACGGTACTGTCTCGTCTCGTTCGTTCGGTCGTTCCTGTTTATGTGTTCCTCGTTTCATGTAAGTTCATAGTTTAGGTCTGTCTAGTTCGTTTTGTTGTTTTGTAAAATTATTCAAGTGTTCTTCGTGTGTTTAGTTAAGAGAGCCGTTACAGGGTCTGACATCCAGGAGACACATTTTATTATTTAGTTTGGAGGGTTGGGGGTCTGACATCCAGGAGACACATTTTATTATTTATTTAGTTTGGAGGGTTGGGGGTCTGACATCCAGGAGACACATTTTATTATTTATTTACAGTTTGGAGGGTTGGGGGTCTGACATCCAGGATACACATTTTATTATTTATTTACAGTTTGGAGGGTTGGGGGTCTGACATCCAGGAGACACATTTTATTATTTATTTACAGTTTGGAGGGTTGGGGGTCTGACATCCAGGATACACATTTTATTATTTATTTACAGTTTGGAGGGTTGGGGGTCTGACATCCAGGCGACACATTTTAGTTCTAATGGTGCCGTTCTGTTATTCTTTTCAGCTTCTTTTTCCAAGCATCTTACATTACTCTGAGACTAGTTATGCTGGGATCTTACATGACTCAGACTAGTTATCCTGGGATCTTACATTACTCAGACTAGTTATGCTGGGATCTTACATTACTCTGAGACTAGTTATGCTGGGATCTTACATTACTCTGAGACTAGTTATCCTGGGATCTTACATTACTCTGAGACTAGTTATCCTGGGATCTTACATTACTCTGAGACTAGTTATCCTGGGATCTTACATTACTCTGAGACTAGTTATCCTGGGATCTTACATTACTCTGAGACTAGTTATCCTGGGATCTTACATTACTCTGAGACTAGTTATCCTGGGGAATAGTTTCAATATATTTGCAAAAAATCTAAACCTGTTTTTGCTTTGGCATAATGGGGTATTGTGATACATTTTAGAATAAAACACACAGACTAAGGAGACCAGGGATGGTAGGGCCACAGACTAAGGAGACCAGGGATGGTAGTGGAGCACAGACTAAGGAGACCAGGGATGGTAGTGGAGCACAGACTAAGGAGACCAGGGATGGTAATGGAGCACAGACTAAGGAGACCAGGGATGGTAGGGGCACAGACTAAGGAGACCAGGGATGGTAGTGGAGCACAGACTAAGGAGACCAGGGATGGTAGGGGCACAGACTAAGGAGACCAGGGATGGTAGTGGAGCACAGACTAAGGAGACCAGGGATGGTAGTGGAGCACAGACTAAGGAGACCAGGGGTGGTAGTGGAGCACCGACTAAGGAGACCAGGGATGGTAGTGGAGCACAGACTAAGGAGACCAGGGATGGTAGTGGAGCACAGACTAAGGAGACCAGGGATGGTAGTGGAGCACAGACTAAGGAGACCAGGGATGGTAGTGGAGCACAGACTAAGGAGACCAGAGATGGTAGTGGAGCACAGACTAAGGAGACCAGGGATGGTAGTGGAGCACAGACTAAGGAGACCAGGGATGGTAGTGGAGCACAGACTAAGGAGACCAGGGATGGTAGTGGAGCACAGACTAAGGAGACCAGGGATGGTAGTGGAGCACAGACTAAGGAGACCAGGGATGGTAGTGGAGCACAGACTAAGGAGACCAGGGATGGTAGTGGAGCACAGACTAAGGAGACCAGGGATGGTAGTGGAGCACAGACTAAGGAGACCAGGGATGGTAGTGGAGCACAGACTAAGGAGACCAGGGATGGTAGTGGAGCACAGACTAAGGAGACTAGGGATGGTAGTGGAGCACAGACTAAGGAGACTAGGGATGGTAGTGGAGCACAGACTAAGGAGACCAGGGATGGTGTTTGACATGAGTTCTTTTCCATAAAGGAACACACCGGTCCTTCCTCCTCTATGAATGTTCCTAGGCCGTCATTGTCTGAAATATATATATATTTATTTTTTAGTGTAAAAACCCAAAAGGTTATCTTGTGAATATTAGCAGTACAGTAGTAATGGAGGACAAGGGTCCCCCTCTCCTTTCTGTCTCTCCAAAAACACTTCACACAACCGTGGGACCTTTTTATTCCAAATTTAAGTAGATAGATAGTAGCTGTCTATTAAAAAATATATACTGGTTGTTGGATTCCTAATGTCTACTCAAAAGGTAGGAAGAAGTTTGGTCCTAATTGGATGTTGGACACTATATTTATAGAATAGTATGTGAATCCTTATAAATCAAAAGGGCTAATCAATTAGCTTCATTTCCTCAGAGATCAGTTGCTGAAATGACATGGAATGCCTCAGCTGTTTTTCCTACGTCTGTAGCAGCAGTTGGAATGTCCAGCTATCCATCCCTGTGATTGGGTAGGGTAACTCCTACTCTTACAGGTTAGTAAAGAGGGCAGGTAATATGGGAGTTGGACTGTGCCTAAGAACAGCCCTTAGCCGTGGTATATTGGCCATATACCACAAACCCCCGGGGTGCCTTATTGCTATTATAAACAGGTTACCAAGGTAATTAGAGCAGTAAAAATAAATGTTTTGACATACCTGTGGTATAGGGGCCTAATTGCTTAAATAAACGATATATACTCCCCTACGTATTTACTCAGACAGGGAAGATAACAGTTTAATGTGACTCTGTACTCCAGAATTTTAGATATGAGATCAAATGCTTCATATGAGACAGCCCAGAACGTCACCTTTTATTTGAGGGTATTTTCAGGGTATCTGTTCTACCATTTAGAAATAAAATGACTTCATGTATCTAGTCTCTCACATTTGAATGCGTCATAAGTATTTGGCCAAAATTCACTTCTATGTGTATTGAAGTAGTCATAAGTGTAGTATTTGGTCTCACATTCCTACAACATAATAACTACATCAAGCTTGTGACTCTACAAACATGTTGGATGCATTTGCAGTTTGTTTTGGTTGCGTTTCAGATGATGTTGTACCCAACAGAAATGAACGGTAAATAATGTATCGTGTCACACAAGAATAGAATATGTTTCTGAACACTTGTATATTAATGTGGATGCTAACACGATTAGGGATAATCATGAATGGATCATGAATAATAATGAGTGAGAAAGGTAGAGCCATACCCCTCATACCTCTAAAAAATGTGAACCTCCCCTGTTATTGGTCATTAAACGCTTCAGTGTCCTAATAAAAAGATAGGGGAGTGTAGCCGAGGGTAGAGGAGAAGGCGGAAACTTTTCAGTTCCTCGGCGTACACATCACAAACTGAAATGGTCAGACAGTGTAGTGAAGAAGGTGCAACAGCGTCTCTTCAACCTCAGGAGGCCGAAGAAATAAAATGTCATTTCATTAACGTCTGCTAACCATGTGTATGTGACCAATAACACTTGATTTGGTACTTAAACGTTTTATATCTCCACTGTCCTTATGAACAGATAGGGGAGAGTAGCGGTGGGTTTGAAGGAATGGAACAACTCTAATTCAGTCTCCACTGTCCTCATGAACAGATAGGGGAGAGTAGCGGAGGGCTTGAAGGAATGGAACAACTCTAATTCAGTCTCCACTGTCCTCATGAACAGATAGGGGAGAGTAGCGGAGGGCTTGAAGGAATGGAACAACTCTAATTCAGTCTCCACTGTCCTCATGAACAGATAGGGGAGAGTAGCGGAGGGCTTGAAGGAATGGAACAACTCTAATTCAGTCTCCACTGTCCTAATGAACAGACAGGGGAGAGTAGCGGAGGGCTTGAAGGAATGGAACAACTCTAATTCAGTCTCCACTGTCCTAATGAACAGACAGGGGAGAGTAGCTGCGGGCTTGAAGGAATGGAACAACTCTAATTCATAGACAGAGCTGTGGATGCAAGGACCGACCATGAGATCAAAATGATCGTTTTAAATACGTTTTGCGTCAAATACAGTGTTTGTTAACATTTGCATTGTTTACACGCAACGGAGCTTTACAAGCTTATATTTGGGGTTCTGGTGAGGAGCACATTTTCAGTGCAAATGCCCCTTTGGCTTTAAAACCACACATTAGTTCAACAACTGCAGAGTTTCTGGCTGTGTTTTTAAGACAGTACTCACTGGTGTTAATCAGATCTTCAGTCTCCTCTTCCTCTCCCTCTTCGTCTCTCCAAACGTCTTCCTCCTCCTCTTTTATTGAGATAGCCTCCTCTCCCACTCCAAAAGGTTCTCCCTCTTCTTTAAACGTGATACTGATAGCCTCCTCTTCCTCCTCTTTCATTCTGAAAGCATCTTCCTCTCCTTTTACGGAAACATCCTCCTCTTCCCCCTCTTCTTTCACGACAACGTTCAGCCACAGACCCTCTTTCTCCGTCCAGCAGACCTCTTCTTTAGCAGGAGGAGAGTAGCTTGGAGAGCTCATGGTGGGCTAGCTAGCATTGACGATTAGCTTAGGTTCAGTATAATCAACAAATGTGTAAATTGAGCAAACAAGTTACGCTTAAGTTAAATAGTAGATACGTAAAGAGGATTGTGTTAAAAACACCGAGATCAATAATGGTCCAAAGAGCTTCAATGTTTTCGGTTGTATGTTGGCTACCAGGCTACGGAGATGGTTGAATGAGTCAGCATCCGTGTTGTTGAAACAGCTTCCGGTGTCGTGTGGTCCACTAGATATGACGTCACCATCTGAAGACGCATATCGCCGTCAGCTGACTGGAATGAGTAACGCAGTTTAGAAAAAATATTCGCTACATTGTTTATTAATTTAAAGATGAGCAAATATGTTTTGTCTGACTTCTTACAGCCAATACTTTCGTCTATGCAGACCTGTAGCTACATGTGAATATGTACATTATGAATATATAATGATATAATAGTTCCGTGTAGCTCAGTTGGTAAAGCATGGCGCACGCAACGCCAGGGTTGTTGGTTTGATATGAGTCTGCTTAATTAATAACATTTTAATAAATTAATACCTAGTTAATACCAAGGTGGCTTAGCAGTTCAGACGTATTTTTCCGTGTTGTCGTGTCGTGTCCTGTATATATATATATTTACACCTTTTCTTCACATATCTTTTATTTATTTTATTATCCAAGTTATATTTTTATTTATTTATACATATCTGTTTGCCTTCACCTCCCTTATCTCACCTCACTTGCTCACATTGTATATAGACTTATTTTTTGTATTTTTTTCACTGTATTATTGACTATATGTTTGTTTTTACTCCATGTGTAACTATGTGTTGTTGTATGTGTCGAACTGCTTTGCTTTATCTTGGCCAGGTCGCAATTGTAAATGAGAACGTGTTCTCAATTTGCCTACCTGGTTAAATAAAGGATAAATAAATAATGAAGAAAAAAAAAAAAAAAAAAAAATGTAACTCCAATCCTGACAATATAATGTCAGTTGTCAGTTGTGGCTGCTTTGCCTGATGTATAGTTGTCTCTACCTTCTTCCTCTTTGTGCTGTTGTCTGTGGCCAATAATGTTTGTACAATGCTTTGTGCTGCTACCATGTTGTCATGTTGTGCTGCTACCATGTTGTTGTCATGTTGTTGTCATGTTGTGCTGCTACCATGTTGTTGTCATGTTGTGCTTCTACCATGTTGTTGTCATGTTGTGCTGCTACCATGTTGTTGTCATGTTGTGCTGCTACCATGTTGTTGCCATGTTGTTGTCATGTTGTGTTGCTACCATGTTGTTGTCATGTTGTGCTTCTACCATGTTGTTGTCATGTTGTGCTGCTACCATGTTGTTGTCATGTTGTTGTCATGTTGTTGTCATGTTGTGCTGCTACCATGTTGTCATGTTGTGTTGCTACCATGTTGCTGTCATGTTGTGCTGCTACCATGTTGTTGTCATGTTGTTGTCATGTTGTGCTGCTACCATGTTGTTGTCATGTTGTGCTGCTACCATGTTGTTGTCATGTTGTTGTCATGTTGTGTTGCTACCATGTTGTTGTCATGTTGTGCTGCTACCATGTTGTTGTCATGTTGTGCTGCTACCATGTTGTTGTCATGTTGTGCTGCTACCATGTTGTTGTCATGTTGTTGTCATGTTGTTCTGCTACCATGTTGTTGTCATGTTGTGCTGCTACCATGTTGTTGTCATGTTGTGTTGATACCATGTTGTTGTCATGTTGTTGTCATGTTGTTGTCATGTTGTTCTGCTACCATGTTGTTGTCATGTTGTGCTGCTACCATGTTGTTGTCATGTTGTTGTCATGTTGTGCTGCTACCATGTTGTTGCCATGTTGTTGTCATGTTGTGCTGCTACCATGTTGTTGCCATGTTGTTGTCATGTTGTGCTGCTACCATGTTGTTGTCATGTTGTGCTGCTACCATGTTGTTGTCATGTTGTTGTCATGTTGTGCTGCTACCATGTTGTTGTCATGTTGTGCTGCTACCATGTTGTTGTCATGTTGTGTTGATACCATGTTGTTGTCATGTTGTTGTCATGTTGTTGTCATGTTGTGCTGCTACCATGTTGTTGTCATGTTGTTCTGCTACCATGTTGTTGTCATGTTGTGCTGCTACCATGTTGTTGTCATGTTGTTGTCATGTTGTGCTGCTACCATGTTGTTGCCATGTTGTTGTCATGTTGTGCTGAATAATTTTCATTACTAAATGTTTCATGAAATGTAAATATGAAATATTTGATTGCATAGTATTATTTTCAACGTCTTTTCAATTACATTTTGCTAGGTGGGATAGCCCAATGTCAAAACACAGTTTTAAAGTGTCCAAATCAATAACCAATATGCAGAAACAGTTTGGGATAAATTGAAAACCTAACATGTGGTATATACACAAACATAAGCCACAATAATTGTCTTTTTTAAAACAAGCTCCTTATAAACTGCACAAGCACCAAAAACACTGTTGTTTTGACAAGTAGCAATAAATCACTGATATCGATTAAGGGGGAAATCAGGTTGTAGGTGCTGTTGAAACTAACAACAACAAAAAAACATGGAAATGGGAGATATATTTTACCTCACTGGTTAGAGGACAACCTGCAGAAGACAGTCAGCTACATATTGGAGTGATGCATTTAAATTTAGGGGTCGCTAAACAAAGGAACACAACACTTATTTGTCATAACTCATCGATACCATGTTGAAATCAGTTGATTCTGGAAATAATGTGTACATCACTGGTTAGAGGACAACTCTTTTTTTGTTAGTCACTTTGTGTTGAATCACATAAATAGTACTCTTTCAATTCAGAGCCTGGATTTCCCCCAATGAGCCTAATATCCATATCATGTTGAAACCAATTGATAAGGGGGCAAACGTTTAGGGTTCTACATTGTGACATTCTGACTGACTGACTGCAGAGTATATTAATATACTATATATTAAAACATTCTACATTGAGACATTAAAATACTCCAACTACAATGTTAAAACATTCTACATTGTGACATTAATTCATTGATATCATGAAACAACTCCTTCATATATACATTTTCTGATATTTGATCAGAGATCTATTATCAGATTATCTCTGGTCACAGCTAAGACGTTTCTCTCCTGTGTGTGTTCTCTGGTGCACTGTCAGATCTCCAGATTGACGAAAACGCTTCCCACATTGACCACAGCTATAAGGTTTCTCTCCTGTGTGTATTCTCTGGTGCACTGTGAGCTGGTCAGATCGAACAAAACTCTTCCCACATTGATCACAGCTAAACTGTTTCTCTCCTGTGTGTATTCTCTGGTGCACTGTCAGATCTCCAGATTGACGAAAACGCTTCCCACATTGACCACAGCTATAAGGTTTCTCTCCTGTGTGTATTCTCTGGTGCACTGTGAGCTGGTCAGATCGAACAAAACTCTTCCCACATTGATCACAGCTATAAGGTTTCTCTCCTGTGTGTGTTCTCTGGTGCACCGTCAGATCACTAGATTGACAAAAACTCTTCCCACATTGTGCACAGCCATATGGTTTCTCTCTTGTGTGATGTCTTTGATGTATTTTAAGTTTTACTGATGAGGTGAATCTCTTCCCACATTGACCACAGCTATAAGGTTTCTCTCCCGTGTGTGTTCTATGGTGTATAGTTAGATAGCCAGAAGAAGAAAAACTCTTCCCACATTGATCACAGCTATATGGTTTCTCTCCTGTGTGTGTTCTCTGGTGCACCGTCAGATCACTAGATTGACAAAAACTCTTCCCACATTGATCACAGCTATAAGGTTTCTCTCCTGTGTGGATCCTTTGATGAATTTTAATGCCTGATGAGGTGAATCTCTTCCCACAGTCAGAGCAGCAGTGAGTTCTCTTCCCTGTGGATCTCTGCAGGTGTTTATTGAGGCGTTCTGATCTGGAGAGACTCTTCTCTGCCTCGTCAGCATCATGAGGTTGTTGAGGCTCCCCAGAGGATCCACGATAGTCCCGTATCTCTCCTGTGTGAACAACAAAGTCAGATGATTAAAGGTCCACAACAGTGGAAATCCACTGTAAAAGGTGATGCCGACAGCGTAGCCATGATGTTTTACAACAATTGACGTCTGTAATGAATGTTAAAATTATTTGACAATTGTCTTAAAATGAGCAATAATAGTCATATATATTGTCTTGTTTTCACATTAGTAGTAACATCAATGATTGTAGACTAGAAATAAGTTATTCATGTTGTTGAAACTCTAAGCAGTGTGCCAGACGACTTTTGGTCTCCAATATAGGCCCCTTTCTGTGTTTAATAAAATTGCGGCACAAGGGCGATGCGCACACAATTTGATTGCAGAAACACCTCCCTGCTAATGAGGAAACCGATAGTAATGGATGTAGTATATCTGCTAATGAGGAAACCACAAGTTATGGATGTAGTATATCTGCCTGGAGCAAAAATGGTCAGCAAAGCTTTTAGTTTTTCACAATGTATTCTGAATGCGAATGGGGGAAAACTCAGGGGAGTAACCTCTATTTCCAGGTTGATTATGAGTACATTTCACACTACTTTGGATTATAATTGTAAGGCTCATTTGAATGTCCTGCTTAATATAAATGTGTGCTACAGTATTAAGAATTATGTGTAATTATTGAAGAACCCCGTTAACTTCTTGCGACTACAGGGGGTGCTGTTTTCTCATTAGCATAATTGCATTACAGATTAAACGGCTTCCTACTAAATTGTTGCTCGTACAATATGCATATTATTGCTATTATTGGATAGAAAACACTCTAGTTTCTATAGGCGTTGGAATTTTGTCTCTGAGTGGAACAGAACTCATTCTACAGCAATTTCCCTGACATGGAGTCAGATTTCACACATTTTGGCCCCTGATCTGGAGTCAGTTTAAAGGCCACTGTGAACGCTATCAGGATACGGACACTGCTTACGTCTTCCCCTGGATGCCTTTACGTGATGACGATTTGAATGGTATCGATTGCGCAATCACAGCCACTATAAATGAAAAAAACCTGTAGGTAGGAACTCTTTTCCAGCTGCGTCGGGCGCACGGTGGACACCGACCTGCTCTTTTTCCAAGCATTAGTGTAGCCAGTAATATTTCTCAGGTCATGTTTTTACTCGTTATAGGAGTTAAAAATATCATAAGGTAGTTAATTTAAACCGTTTTATAGCAATTTATATCAGTTTAGTGCGCATTTTGGGACATTTATTCCTGAGACACTTTGAAGCGCCGGGCAGGTTTCCAGTTCATGCCGAACGCAGTTGGCATTTCCACATGGCAAGAGGACAGCTTTCGACCAAAAGACGATTAGACCCAAGAAAGGATTCTTTGCCCAAGATTCTGATGGAAGAACAGCTCAAAGTAGGAACAATTTATTATGATAAATCGTGTTTCTGTCGAAAAATTTTAATAGCTTATGACGCCATCTTGTTAGACGTAGCTTCGCTTGGCGCAAACTGTATTGAAAAGTAAGGATAATTAAAAAAATGTAAATCAGCGATTGTATTAAGAATTAAATTGTCTATCAATCGCTGTCCACCCTATATTTTTAGTCACGTTTATGAGTATTTATGTATACGACTAGATCACTGTCTAATATGGCGCACGACATTGTCTGACCAGCTGGGCAACTTTTGTCATTGTCTAACCATGATTTTGGTGGCTAAATATGCACATTTTCGAACAAACTGTATATGTATGTTGTGATGTTACAGGAGTGTCATCTGAAGAATTCTGAGAAGGTTAGTGAAAAAATTAATATATTTTGGCGATGTTTACGTTATCGCTCTCTTTGGCTAGAATCAATGCTCTGGTAACGTTTGCATATGTGGTATGCTAATATAACGATTTATTGTGTTTTCGCTGTAAGACACTTAGAAAATCTGAAATATTGTCTGTATTCACAGGATCTGTGTCTTTCGATTAGTGTATGCTGTGTATTTTTACGAAATGTTTGATGATTAGTAATTAGGTAAACACGTTGCTCTATGTATTTATTCTAGTCCATTTGTGACGGTGGGTGCAATTGTAAACTATGATATCTACCTGATATATGCACATTTTTCTAACAAAACCTATCCTATACCATAAATATGTTATCAGACTGTCATCTGATGAGTTTTTTTCTTGGTTAGTGGCTATCAATATCTTAGTTTAGCCGAATTGGTGATAGCACCTGATGGAGTAAGAAACTGATGGAGTTAGAAAAGTGGTGTCTTTTGCTAACGTGGTTAGCTAATAGATTTACATATTTTGTCTTCCCTGTAAAACATTTGAAAATCTGAAATGGTGGCTTTATTCACAAGATCTGTATCTTTCATTAGGTGTCTTGGACTTGTGATTTAATGATATTTAGATGCTACTATTTAATTGTGACGCTATGCCAGGCTATGCTACTCAGTGTGGGGGGGGTAGGGGGTGCTCCCGGACCCGGGGTAGATACTCGTGAAAGGTTAATGACAGTATACATTTGGGTGTTGCTAATAAAGTTAAGATTTCTTTGTATTTCACCTTTATTTAACCAGGTAGGCCAGTCGAGAACAAGTTCTCATTTACAACCGCGACCTGCCAAGATAAAGCAAAGCAGTGCGACAAAAAAACAACAGAGTTACATACACTTGGGATAAACAAACATAGAGTCAATAACACAATAGAAAGTCTATATACAGTGTGTGCAAATGGAGTAAGGAGGTAATGCAATAAATAGGCCATAGTAGCGTAAAGTAAAGTAGTAAAGTAATTACAATTTAGCATATTAACACTGGAGTGATAGATGCGCAGATGATGTTGTGCAAGTAGAAATACTGGTGTGCAAAAGCGAGAAAATGTAATAAAAACATGGGGATGAGGTAGGCAGTTGGATGGACTATTTACAGATGGGCTGTGTACAGCTGCAGCGATCGGTAAGCTGCTCAGATAGCTGATGTTTAAAGTTAGTGAGGGAAATATAAGTCTCCAGCTTCGGCGATTTTTGCACTTCGTTCCAGTCATTGGCAGCAGAGAACTGTAAGGAAATGTGGCCAAAGTAGGTGTTGGTTTTGTGGATGACCAGTGAGATATACTTCCTGGAGCACGTGCTATGGGTGGGTGTTGCTATGGTGACCAGTGATCTGAGTTAAGGCGGCCTAGCAAAGACTTATAGATGACCTGGAGCCAGTTGGTTTGGCGACGAATATGTAGCGAGGGCCAGCCGACGAGAGCATACAGGTCCTAGTGGTGGGTGGTATATGGGGCTTTGGTGACAAAACGGATGGCACTGTGATGGACTGCATCCAGTTTGCTGAGTACAGTGTTGGAGGCTATTTTGTAAATGACATCACTGAAGTCAAGGATCGGTAGGATAGTCAGTTTTACGAGGGTATGTTTGGCAGTGTGAGTGAAGGAGGCTTTGTTGCGAAATAGGAAGCCAATTCTAGATTTAATTTTGGATTGGAAATGCTTAATATTAGTCTGGTAGGAGAGTTTACAGTCTAGCCAGACACCTAGATATTTATAGTTGTCCACATATTCTAAGTCAGAACCGTCCAGAGTAGTGGTGCTAGTCGGGCGGGTGTGGGCAGCGATCGGTTGTTGATTGATAGGTTGTTCTTCTCGGCTGTTGAGTCTGCTGATAAGAATACGGTGATTGACAGAGTCGAAAGCCTTGGCCAGGTCGATGAAGACGGCTGCACAGTACTGTCTTTTATCGATGGAGGTTATGATATTGTATAGTACCTTGAGCGGGCGGCAGGGTAGCCTAGTGGTTAGAGCGTTGGGCTAGTAACCGAAAGGTTGCAAGTTCAAATCCCCGAGCTGACAAGGTACAAATCTGTCGTTCTGCCCCTGAACAAGGCAGTTAACCCACTGTTCCTAGGCCGTCATTGAAAATAAGAGTTTGTTCTTAACTGACTTGCCTAGTTAAATAAAGGTTAAATGTAAGTCGCTCTGGATAAGAGCGTCTGCTAAATGACTTAAATGTAAATGTTGAGCGTGGCTGAGGTGCACCCGTGACCAGCTCGGAAACTGGATTTCACAGCGGAGAAGGTACAGTGGGATTCGAAATGATTAGTGATCTTGTTTGTTAACTTGGCTTTCGAAGACTTTAGAAAGGCAGGGCAGGATGGATATAGGTCTGTAACAGTTTGGGTCTAGAGTGTCACACCCTTTGGAGAGGGGGATGACCACGGCAGCTTTACAATCTTTAGGAATCTCGGACGATACGAAAGAGAGGTTGAACAGACTATATATATATATATATACCTTAAAAAAAGGCACATGATAGCCAGCTTGGAGGTTTCCAAAAGGCATTTAGGCCAAAGAGTTCAATCTTGGTTTCATCAGACCAGAGAATCTTGTTTCTCATGGTCTGGGAGTCCTTTAGGTGCCTTTTTGGCAAACTCCAAGCGGGCTGTCAGGTGCCTTTTACTGAGGAGTGGCTTCCGTCTGGCCACTCTACCACAAACGCCTGATTGGTGGAGTGCTGCAGAGATGGTTGTCCTTCCGGAAGGTTCTCCCATCTCAACAGAGGAACTCTAGAGCTCTGTCAGAGTAACCATCGGGTTCTTGGTCACCTCCCTGACAAAGGCCCTTCTCCCCCGATTGCGTAGTTTGGCCGGGTGGCCAGCTCTAGGAAGAGTCTTCCAAACTTCTTCCATTAAAAAATGATGGTGGCCACTGTGTTCTTGGGGACTTTCAATGTTGCAGACATTTTTTGGTACCATTCCCCAGATCTGTGCTTCGACACAATCCTGTCTCGGAGCTCTAAGGACAATTTATTCGACCTCTTTGCTTGGTGTTTGCTCTGACATGCATTGTCAACTGTTGGACATTATATAGACAGGTGTAATCATACACAATATGATTTCATGTGGCACAAACAAAAAACACAACTTCTCAGTCAAAAATATAAGTCAGAATACAGCTTTTCTATTCTCTCATTTGATTTCAGGATCTCTGAATGTTCTTCCACACAGAGAGCAGTGGTAGGACTTTTACTGTGTTTAACCTCTTATGCTCCTTCAGGCTACTTGACCAGGTAAAACCCTTTTCACACAGGGAACATTGGAAAGACTTTTCTCCTCTGTATCCTCTCATGAGCTTTAAAGTACACCATTCGTGAAAATCTGTTTTTACATTGGGAGCAGAAAATACTTTTCTCCTGTGTGTATTCTCTCATGCCTTTTCAGGTTAGTTAACATAGTTAAAACTATTTCCACACTGGGAGCATTGGTACGGCTTTTCTCCGGCATGTATCCTCTCATGCAGTTTTAGGTTCCCTAACCAGCAAAAACTATTTTCACAGTGGGAGCAGTGGTGTTGTCTCGCTGGTTTGGGCGTCTCTGGATCTGGTTCCCCTGAAGGACTCTTCCCGCTGTCAGAGTGAGAGTCTGGTTTCTCTCCTTGCAAAGACACACATAGTATGTCATTAAACAGAGACCTAAATGAAACCTCCACATGATAAAACTGTCTTCCTATGAAGTTTAATCTAGACTAGATCCCTCAATAAAAGAGCAGAACTGGTTGTCACAGAGTGGCTGTAGTGCTTTGTAGGCTGGGTAAATCCATTTGAATTCAATACATTTTTGACAGCATCCCTTTTGATTTAAAAAAATCTTTCCTTACATGTTTGACTATGGAAGAAGTGGTAAGAAAGTGACTTCATGTAACTGAATGTAAAAACATTCATGAGATTTACAGTACCAGTCAAAAGTTTGGACACACCTACTCATTCAAGGATTATAATGATTTGTTTTACCATTTGATCTACATTGTAGAATAATAGTGACGAAATCAAAACTATGAAATAACACATACGGAATCATGTAGTAACCAACAAAAAGTGGTGAACAATTCAAAATATAGCCACCTTGATGACAGCTTTGCACACTCTTGGCATTCTCTCAACCAGCTTCACCTGGAATGCTTTTCCAACAGTCTTGAAGGAGTTCCCACATATGCTGAGCACTTTTTGGCTGCTTTCCTTCACTCTGTGGTCGAACTCATCCCAAACCATCTCAATTGGGTTGAGGTCAGGTGATAGTGAAGGCCAGGTCATCTGGTGCAGCACTCCATCACTCTCCTTTTTGGGAAAATAGCCCTTACACAGCCTGGAGGTGTGTTGGGTCATTGTCCTGTTGAAAAACAAATGATAGTCCCACTAAGCCAAACCAGATGGGATGGCGTATCGCTTCAGAACGCTGTGGTAGCCAGACAGGTGCGTGCCTTTCCAAATCATGTCAATCAATTGAATTTACCACAGGTGGACTCCAATCAAGTTGTAGAAACCTCTCAACAATGATCAATGGAAACAGTATGCACCTGAGGTCAATTTCAAGTCTCATAGCAAAGGGTCTGAATACTTATGTAAATAAGGTATTTCTGTTTTTTATTTTTAATAAATGTGACATTTTTTCTCCAAACCTATTTTCTCTTTGTCATTACGGGGTATTGTGTGAAGACTGATGAGGATTTTTATTTATTTAATCCATTGTAGAATAAGGCTGTAATGTAACAAAATGTGGAAAGACAAGTGACAAAAAGGGGGTTAAAGACTTAAAGACATGTAAAAAATATAGATATAATTTTTTACATCTCTTAGATATCAGACAGACACTTCAGAACAAACTTCCTTTAGATGTTCCGGGGGAAACAATGTTACTATGGTTACTGTTGTTCCATGTTGTGAATGTTATCCAATGTGTTACTATGGTTACTGTTGTTCCATGTTGTGAATGTTATCCGATGTGTTACTATGGTTACTGTTGTTCCATGTTGTGAATGTTATCCAATGTGTTACTATGGGTTCTAGCAGTATGGACAAATATTTTTTGTTGATACTTCCATGGGTCTTACAGTTCAAAATCAAATAGCAAAATTATCCTTGGTATAACCTTATAAAACAGTACAATACAGGGGAAGCCCTTCATGTTGTTTAAACCTTAAAACACTTCCATATAGCTTAGAAGAACCTCCCCCTCAGACAGGGCTTAGACTGTAATGGGTTAAAACTATCTGAGACTTACATTACTCTGAGACTAGTTATCCTGGGATCTAACATTACTCTGAGACTAGTTATCCTGGGATCTAACATTACTCTGAGACTTGTTATCCTGGGATCTTACATCTTACATTACTCTGAGACTAGTTATCCTGGGGAATCGTTTTAATACATTTGCAAAAAATCTAAACCTGTTTTTGATTTGGCATTAAGGGGTATTGTGATGGCATTATGGGCTATTGTGATGGCATTATGGGGTATTGTGTGTAGATTGATGAGGATTTAAAAAATAATAATCAATTTTAAAATAATGGGATGCACCGATATATCATTTTTTTGCCAATATTTTCCTTGCCCCAAAAAACGATACCGATAACCGATATTTAAAATTTTAGCGGCCTTTTAACATTCTAGTACAGTTAAAAAGTTAAACATACACACGGACGCAGCGGTCTAAGCCACTGCATCTCAGTGCAAGAGGTGTCACTACAGTCCCTGGTTCCAATCCAGGCTGTATCACACCAGGCCGTGATTGGGAGACCCATAGTAGTTGTCTATTATTGGTGTAGAGAGGAAGACATAGGAGAGGGATCCCACATGTGGATAGGAAGACACAAATTATCATTATTACTGGAAAATATTCATTTAAAATCCAGGTATTGAACAACTTTAGCTCTCTAGGTCAAGCCAGTAGGCTACAGTAGGGTGTAACTCTCTAGGTCATGCCAGTAGGTTACAGCAGGTTGTAACTCTCTAGGTCAAGCCAGTAGGTTACAGTAGGTTGTAACTCTCTAGGTCATGCCAGTAGGCTACAGTAGGTTGTATCTCTCTAGGTCATGCCAGTAGGC
Source organism: Salvelinus fontinalis (assembly GCF_029448725.1). Lineage (NCBI taxonomy): Eukaryota > Metazoa > Chordata > Actinopteri > Salmoniformes > Salmonidae > Salvelinus > Salvelinus fontinalis. Next base: position 41,100 of record NW_026601525.1, read on the forward strand.
TACAGTAGGTTGTATCTCTCTAGGTCACGCCAGTAGGCTACAGTAGGTTGTATCTCTCTAGGTCATGCCAGTAGGCTTCAGTAGGTTGTAACTCTCTAGGTCATGCCAGTAGGCTACAGTAGGTTGTAACTCTCTAGGTCATGCCAGTAGGCTACAGTAGGTTGTAACTCTCTAGGTCATGCCAGTAGCTACAGTAGGTTGTAACTCTCTAGGTCATGCCAGTAGGTTACATTAGGATGTATCTCTCTAGGTCATGCCAGTAGGTTACATTAGGTTGTATCTCTCTAGGTCATGCCAGTAGGCTACAGTAGGTTGTATCTCTCTAGGTCATGCCAGTAGGTTACAGTAGGTTGTAACTCTCTAGGTCATGCCAGTAGGTTACAGTAGGATGTATCTCTCTAGGTCATGCCAGTAGGTTACAGTAGGTTGTATCCAAGTGGAAACAATTATCAACACAATGTGGAAAGTGTCAATTTGGTCAACAACAAAATGAATGGCTTATTTGCTACGTGAGGTTTACTTGATCTAACAGAAGTTTCGTAATGCTTACGTTGTTATGTGGACACGTGACATACCGACAACTTTGATAAAAACACTATAGGAGTTGTCTCCAGATCGCTATGCATATTCATGCTAGTAGCTTAGCATCTCTCTCCATTGAATACAGGCGGTGCATATTCATGCTAGTAGCTTAGCATCTCTCTCCATTGAATACAGGCGGTGCATATTCATGCTAGTAGCTTAGCATCTCTCTCCATTGAATACAGGCAGTTGACGACAACAACCCTCATAGAATATAAACAATAGATTACAATAATAAGATGAATCCACCAATCCAAAGAATGGATAGGCGGGAGCTAGACAACCCGCAGTGCCGCTTTGTGGACAACGACTCCCCTTGTTAGGGCGGAGAGACATCTTGTCAGTATATCCATAATCTTTGGTGTAGCCAACCCAACTCTCGCATGGCACTATTGGGGGGCACGGTGTGTAGTAAAACATCACTACATTAAAATCACTACATACCGTGCCCCCCAGTCTGCGGTCAGCAGATAGAACCTTCTCAAATATATATGTTAAGTCACTTTTTGGAAACGGAACGGAGAAAACAAGGGGTAGCTTGTTCTCTACGTCGTCTGATTCTAGACATATCAGTCATCATCCTGGGCCCTCCGTTGAAGAGGTTGATGAGCCAACTCCGAATATCGAAAGTAAAAAACGATTTTAAGGCGGTACTTACTGGTTTTAATCAGATCTCCTATCTCCACCTCTTCATCTTTCAATGTGACAGTAATCTCCCCTTCCTTCTTCACTCCATAAACTACATCCACCTCTTTCTCTTCCTCGTCCTCTTCTTTTACTGTAACGTCTTCCTCTTCTTTCACTGTAACGTCTTTCTCTTCTTCTTTCACTGTAACAGCCTCACCTTCTACTTCTTGTTTTACTGTGACATCCTCTTCTTCCTTCTCCTCTTTCACGACAATGTTCAGCCCCAGAGCTTCTTTCTCCGTCCAGCAGACCTCTTCTTTAACAAGAGGGGAGAAGTTTAGGGAGCTCATGTTCGGGGATGTTAGCTAGCTAGCTATCATTAGCGACTAGGCTAGTGCTAACTTAACCAACCAGCTACTATAGCTGACTAATACAAAATAACGTAATATTAAATTAAATAGGTTAACAAGTAGATACGACCTAAGTGTGTCGAAAACACAGTCGGTAATATACACCGAAAGCGTATAAATAGCTTGAATCTTTCGGCTATGTTGGCTAGCAAGCTACCGAGGTGGTTGACGAGCTGTTTATGAAGAACCGTCCACTAGATTATACGTCACGCTGGCAGCGTCGCCTGAAAGACGCACATCGCCGTCTACTGACTGGAGGGGAAACGCAGTTGAGGATCATATTTTATTTTCAGACAAAGATTATTGTAAATGGATTTAATTAAATAATACCATTATATTGAGACATACAAAGACAGGAATGTGTTGATTGATTAGTGCGAATAAAAAATGTTTACTACATCACATTTAAGGCAGTTTCATTGAGTCATACTAAATCTAAATAAGTAGCTAGCTACTGTAGGTCCATACTGCTCCTACATGGTGTAACAATACATCATGTAGATGTATATAATGAACAGACTAGGTCTATACTGCTCCTACATGGTTGAACAATACATCATGTAGATGTATATAATGAACAGACTAGGTCTATACTGCTCCTACATGGTGTAACAATACATCATGTAGATGTATATAATGAACAGACTATGTCTATACTGCTGCTACATGGTGTAACAATACATCATGTAGATGTATATAATGAACAGACTAGGTCTATACTGCTCCAACATGGTGAAACAATACATCATGTAGATGTATATAATGAACAGACTAGGTCTATACTGCTCCAACATGGTGTAACAATACATCATCTAGATGTATATAATGAACAGACTAGGTCTATACTGCTCCTACATGGTGTAACAATACATCATGTATTTGTATATAATGAACAGACTAGGTCTATACTGCTCCTACATGGTGTAACAATACATAATGTAGATGTATATAATGAACAGACTAGGTCTATACTGCTCCTACATGGTGTAACAATACATCATGTAGATGTATATAATGAACAGACTAGGTCCATACTGCTGCTACATTTTTGTATTATTATGTGTTATTTATTTCTCGTTTATTTAACCAGGTCGGCCAGTTGAGAACAAGTTCTCATTTACAACTGCAACCTGGCCAAGATAAAACAAAGCAGTTTGACACACACAACAACACAGAGTTACACATGGAGTAAAACAAACATACAGTCAATAATACAGTAGAAAAATATGTCTATATACAATGTGAGCAAGTGAGGTGAGATAGTCAACCCTGCTAGCTAGCCAACTAGCCACCGATTAGCAGCACTGTAGAAACGATTACATTACAACGGAACGACTTGATTAGTGTAGTGTTAGCTAGCTACATAGTTGTCTTTGCTATCTTTGTATCTAAGATAATTGTGTAGCTTTGAGTAATTATCGGTTAGCTAGCCAGCTATTTTCGCCTGCCGCGCTGCCGTCCTCCTACCTAGCCAACACTGCTAGCTAACACTGCTAGCTAGCCAACTTCTACCGAATAGCAGCACTGTAGAAACTTACATTACAACGGAACGACTTGATTAGCGTAGTGTTAGCTAGTTGTCTTTGCTGTCCTTGTATCCAAGATAATTGTGTAGTTTAGAGAAATTTAGAGAAATTGTCGAGGTTAACTAGCCAGCTTCACTTTCAACAACGCAGCCACTGCTAGCCAGGCTACTTCACCAGCCAGCAGTACTATATCATTTTAGTCAATCAGATCTTTTATTTTACTTTTATTTTTTGCAACGTAAGCTTAACTTTCTGAACATTCGAGACGTGTAGCCCACTTGTCATTCTAATCTCCTTTGCTTTAGCGTAGCCTCTTCTGTAGCCTGTCAACTATGTGTCTGTCTATCCCTGTTCTCTCCTCTCTGCACAGACCATACAAACGCTTCACACCGCATGGCCGCGCCCACCCTAACCTGGTGGTCCCAGCCCGCACGACCCACGTGGAGTTCCAGGTCTCCGGTAGCCTCTGGAACTGCCGATCCGCGGCCAACAAGGCAGAGCTCATCTCAGCCTATGCGTCCCTCCAGTCCCTCGACTTCTTGGCACTGACGGAAACATGGCTCACCACAGATAACACTGCTACTCCTACTGCTCTCTCTTCGTCTGCCCACGTGTTCTCGCACACCCCGAGAGCTTCTGGTCAGCGGGGTGGTGGCACCGGGATCCTCATCTCTCCCAAGTGGTCATTCTCTCTTTCTCCCCTTACCCATCTGTCTATCGCCTCCTTTGAATTCCATGCTGTCACAGTTACCAGCCCTTTCAAGCTTAACATCCTTATCATTTATCGCCCTCCAGGTTCCCTTGGAGAGTTCATCAATGAGCTTGATGCCTTGATAAGCTCCTTTCCTGAGGACGGCTCACCTCTCACAGTTCTGGGTGACTTTAACCTCCCCACGTCTACCTTTGACTCATTCCTCTCTGCCTCCTTCTTTCCACTCCTCTCCTCTTTTGACCTCACCCTCTCACCTTCCCCCCCTACTCACAAGGCAGGCAATACGCTTGACCTCATCTTTACTAGATGCTGTTCTTCCACTAACCTCATTGCAACTCCCCTCCAAGTCTCCGACCACTACCTTGTATCCTTTTCCCTCTCGCTCTCATCCAACACTTCCCACACTGCCCCTACTCGGATGGTATCGCGCCGTCCCAACCTTCGCTCTCTCTCCCCCGCTACTCTCTCCTCTTCCATCCTATCATCTCTTCCCTCTGCCCAAACCTTCTCCAACCTATCTCCTGATTCTGCCTCCTCAACCCTCCTCTCCTCCCTTTCTGCATCCTTTGACTCTCTATGTCCCCTATCCTCCAGGCCGGCTCGGTCCTCCCCTCCCGCTCCGTGGCTCGACGACTCATTGCGAGCTCACAGAACAGGGCTCCGGGCAGCCGAGCGGAAATGGAGGAAAACTCGCCTCCCTGCGGACCTGGCATCCTTTCACTCCCTCCTCTCTACATTTTCCTCTTCTGTCTCTGCTGCTAAAGCCCCTTTCTACCACTCTAAATTCCAAGCATCTGCCTCTAACCCTAGGAAGCTCTTTGCCACCTTCTCCTCCCTCCTGAATCCTCCTCCCCCTCCCCCCCCCTCCTCCCTCTCTGCAGACGACTTCGTCAACCATTTTGAAAAGAAGGTCGACGACATCCGATCCTCGTTTGCTAAGTCAAACGACACCGCTGGTTCTGCTCACACTGCCCTACCCTGTGCTTTGACCTCTTTCTCCCCTCTCTCTCCAGATGAAATCTCGCGTCTTGTGACGGCCGGCCGCCCAACAACCTGCCCGCTTGACCCTATCCCCTCCTCTCTTCTCCAGACCATTTCCGGAGACCTTCTCCCTTACCTCACCCCGCTCATCAACTCATCCTTGACCGCTGGCTACGTCCCTTCCGTCTTCAAGAGAGCGAGAGTTGCACCCCTTCTGAAAAAACCTACACTCGATCCCTCCGATGTCAACAACTACAGACCAGTATCCCTTCTTTCTTTTCTCTCCAAAACTCTTGAACGTGCCGTCCTTGGCCAGCTCTCCTGCTATCTCTCTCAGAATGACCTTCTTGATCCAAATCAGTCAGGTTTCAAGACTAGTCACTCAACTGAGACTGCTCTTCTCCGCACTGCTAAAGCTAACTCTCTCTCCTCTGCTCTCATCCTTCTAGACCTATCGGCTGCCTTCGATACTGTGAACCATCAGATCCTCCTCTCCACCCTCTCCGAGTTGGGCATCTCCGGCGCGGCCCACGCTTGGATTGCGTCCTACCTGACAGGTCGCTCCTACCAGGTGGCGTGGCGAGAATCTGTCTCCTCACCACGCGCTCTCACCACTGGTGTCCCCCAGGGCTCTGTTCTAGGCCCTCTCCTATTCTCGCTATACACCAAGTCACTTGGCTCTGTCATAACCTCACATGGTCTCTCCTATCACT